>NC_083346.1:112083673-112383673 GCF_019175385.1 Lycium barbarum | reverse complement strand
GCATTTCCTAAGCTCAGAGCTAGCAGTGAAGACCATTTTCAGATCACAAGCAAGGAGAACGAAGTCATGTCTACAGCAGGCAATCCGGGGCATAAGGCAGAGAAAGTTATCGCTGGCACAGAAGTGACAAGCACTTCGAATGATGAAGTTTTGGTAGAAGGAAAAGCTCGGAAAGAAGATCAGGACGATATTTCAAATGATTCAAGGAAAGAAATGTCCTCTTCTACCTCAAGCTTAACCGATGCAGTTCATGGAGCACAAGAAAGAGACATGAAGGTTTCTTCAGTTCCTGTATGTGGGGCCACGGAGAATGTCACTAAGTCCGTTGACGAGAAGGTACAAGAAGCAGAAGATGTGGGGTCAGTTGTGAGAGACAGGAAGTTGGAGCTTGAAAATCATGATGGCGATAAAAATTCAGTCACTATGGAAGCAATGCAAGAAAATGTAGCTAGGGAAGAGATGGCAAAAGAATGTGAGAGAACGCCTAAACGTGGTCGGGGATTTTCTCTCTTACTATCAATGTCTGATCCCAAAGAAGACGATGGAGCGTCCAAGAGCCAGGTGGACAAACGGAGCTACATCACCATGTGGCACATGATATCACAACATGTGCTATCAGATGTTGCATCAAAAGTTGGAAATGAAATACTCGATGGAACTGATGACGAGGTAGAAGACAGCAATACACCAGCTGCAATGAAATCTGAGACAAAGGATGATGCAGATACAAGAAGGGAAGATCATAATCAAGGCCACCACGGGAGAAGTTTCTGCAGAGAAGATGCTGTCAAACTCATACGAGAGGCAGTTAACGAGATCCTTACAACGCCCATTCAGGATGATTCATCAGATACACAGTCGGTCACCAGTGACATAATCCCGGACCAGGAACTCTCAGAGGCTGAAGGTGAAGCAAAGAGCAGCTCAAATTCTACAGAGAGCTTAACAAATCTTGACACGGGTGAAGGTGGAAGAACGTTGGATCAAGAAACAAAGGGTCCGGAAGCCAAGAAAAAACCTGAGACACAAAAGTCCAAGAACTGGAGCAAGCTGAAGAAGTTGATCCTCCTCAAGAGATCAATCAAGGCACTGGAAAAAGCGAGGAAATTCAACCCCCGTACGCCTCAGCTTCTGCCCCTTACACCTGATCAAGAACCGGAAAAAGTGGATTTGAGGCATCAAATGACAGATGAGAAGAAAAAAGCTGAAAAATGGATGCTTGATTATGCAATGCAGAATATAGTCACCACGCTGACTCCTGCTAGGAAAAAAAGAGTGGCAATGCTTGTGGAAGCATTCGAAGCAGTTGTTCCTCTCCCAGAAGTATGAATTATAAAGGTTAGCATATCGCCTTATACGTTCCTATATTGTTCAAGTTTAAACCTATAGAAAATGTTTTACGAAATAACAAAAAGGAAACTCAAAGGTAACTCTGCAGAATTAACAGATGTCTAGGCCAATTTATGCAATTATAAATGCTTTTTGCTATACAGTGACGCTACAAAGAACAATTAGCCAGTCATTAAAAGTTGAAAGTGAGTGTGATGAATGATAATATTTTACAATGCTTAT
This sequence comes from Lycium barbarum, assembly GCF_019175385.1. NCBI lineage: Eukaryota > Viridiplantae > Streptophyta > Magnoliopsida > Solanales > Solanaceae > Lycium > Lycium barbarum. The sequence goes on along the minus strand of NC_083346.1, from coordinate 112,382,101 downwards.
TGATTTAACTCACTATAAGAGAATTTCTGATTTCTGGTGACTAATATATGCAGGTTATGAAGTGCCTAGATAGGTAAATACAAGAGTAATTCGGAAAGTTGATCGTGTGGGATAGTCGTTGTGTATTTGCACAAGCTTTCATTAATTGATTTATTTGGAAGAAATTGGTAGATAGCAACTTGATGTGTGGGTGCATATGGGGGTTTTTGTATAAAAATAGATGGGCAGTATTTTACTTTCTGCTACAGAGTGTATTCTATATTTGGGTGACAATAATATTATCAGCTCTGAGAATGTTCATGTACGTATGTAAATAGCATAATTACATATCATCCATAAGATTCTTCATTATGCAGATATGATTTACACCATACTGGAAAAACAATCAAATGATACACAATATTATGTTCAGAGAGAGAACAGTAGTACACTATATTAAAGAGCAGAATTGCAAAAGTAAGCTCATATTTTTGGTGAAAATCAAGACTACAGGTCAATATTCTGGGAGGTCATAAGCCGATAAGCGTCTATACCACAAAAATTATGTTTGAACTGTCCATAAATATAGAATACGAACCTAGTAGAAATGTGTACATTTGTCTCATATTCTATTAGCATGGTGAGACTCAGATGTATTTTACATCCCAGAGGGGCTATGGTTGGATATACCATAAAGATCAAAATTCCCTACCTCCAAGTGCGGTCTGAACTATTAATTTACATAATTGGAAATAACCAATTAGGTTAATGGATGAAAGCTAAAAATCGATCACTGATCCAATTCGAGCACCTTGCACATAGACCTCAAACTGCTTCTATTCAACTCAATCATATTAATGATGATCAAACAGAACAGGCTACAACAACATGTTAACTGAAAAAGTATATAATACCTTCTAAAACCCTCCGTCCCATTTTATATGAAGTGAACGTGATAATTAAGAAATTGAAGAACACTTTCGACATGTAAACTAAATATATGCAAAGTAGAAAAACTTATTGTTTTGTTTTAAACGAGTGGTGGTTAGAGTTCCACATGTCATTTAATTTTCTCTTTCATTGTAAAAGAATCAAATTTTTATGCCATGAATACCAACAATTCATGTCATCAAGGTTAAAATGGGGATGCTAAGACCAACAACAAGACCCTCGGCTCAAAGAAAAGGTGATAAGACCGAAAACAAAAATTATATATATCACATAAAATAGAATTTCAAATCAAACAAAAGATATTAATAACGAAATTTACATAGTTAGAAATCAAATACTAGTTTAAAAAGAACTTCAATCCATAATAAATTACTATAAAAGATATTTAGAAAATATTTAATATAGTTAAATATTTGTTTGCTTAACTTCTGATCAAATTTTGATAATGGCACATAAATGTGAAAGAAAATATGTAAAATTAATTTTTGAAAGTATTATAACCTTTTTCTTCCAACAAGAAATATTTTTTTTTTCATTTTATGCCACACGTTTTTCTTTTTAATTTGTACCAAAAAGAACAATACATTTTTATATTAAGAAATAACTTAGCTTTACACTTCTCTTTTTATATTAAAACTTGTTTAGACTATAAGTTTCTAAAGATTTTCTTTCTAATTTCTTCATAAATTTTGTGCCTAACATATCACACAATGCGATAGAAGAAGTAGGGTACATTCTCCGTAGAGAGTATTATATATTCTAAGGTTCCCAAGTACTACTATACTTCTAGTCCAAGATTAATTTTATTTTTCCACTTGGTCCTTAAAAGTCATTTTCCTCTGTTGGATATTTTTTGCAACTTTTTTTCTAGAACCCACGTTGGTACACCGTACACATGAATTGAATAGGAAACTACTTGATGAACAAGGCAGTCAACATTATGCTCTTTCCTTCTCCTACTTCTTTTTGGATTTCCCTTTTTTCCACTATAAATACACAACAAATAGACCAAAATAAAATATCAACAAACACAAAATCACTTAAGAAAGTTTAGAGCAAAGTTTAAGAATATTACAACTTCCATTATTAATGGCAGGGCTTCAATATTACTTTTTTCCTACTGATTTCTACTATCCAAGGCCACCAAAGAGTTCTATTGATGATGTTGCAACGTCGACAACGGTGGTGAGCGGCGGCGTTCTTGAAAAACCGGCAAGTGGCACCGCCGTGGTCCACCATGACATGTTACAAGACAAGATTCTTAAAGTGTCAACACCATTGTCAATGAATTTGGTTGGATATCAACCAGTGTTAGTGTCCAAGAATGAAGGAGCTTGGAGGAGGACAGCACATTGCTAGAAGAGCTATGCTTTAATGCAACAATTTTTTTTTTTTCAATTTTTGATTTGCTAATGTATCAAGTCTTTAGTATACATCATTATTAATTCTTGTATAACTTGCTTGAATCAAGATTTGATTCATTTTGTTACTTTTGATTATGTAAACAGAACAATTCCTTTTACTGAGTTATCATATTCCTTGACATTAACTTTTTGTAGTGTATATACATGTATTTGGTGTCCGATGTTACTTGGTTTGGTTTAATATTTTACTTGTATTAGGTCTTGTTATATAGATACTTGCGTAAACTTAACTTTTATGAAAGAGATATTATACAAATTAGAAAAAATACAAATAATTTTCTTCAGAATGTAACAAAAACAACGTTTATACTTGCAAATTTCCATAGCCGGCCACTTCATTGGAATCCTTGTACGTTTTATAGGGCGGTGACCATTAAATCGATCGTTTCTGTAAAGATATCTTATTTCACAAACAGATACATCCATTTATCCTGATTTTTTTTAAATTCAAATTATAACACTGATTTGATTTTTTGTATTTTTATATATACTAAATCAACTATAAGGACATGGACTTAAAACACTACCAAAAAAAAAAAATGAGATAAATAACTTTTGTCGCTAAACAGTAAAAACTAGTCGTTATCCCTATTTGACGACAGATTATCATAAAATGTTGTTAGCTATGGGAACAACAGAAGGCTCCAAAAATAACGAACCATCTTTACATGAATGACATGCATGGTTGATATTTATAATTAGGTACAGTACTCTTAATAAGTCTATGCACTGATTTTGTATAAAATTAATATTTATGCAGTGAACTAAAAATTACACTTACGTTTAAATTACCTAGCTATGAGAAGCTTGTCATTCACATACATGGAAGCTTCTAATGTGTACACATCTCTTCCTGTCTAATGCACAAACACAACCAGACGATGAATAGAATGTATTTATTTTTTATTTATTCTATTTTATATTTATTTTTTGAATAGAAGGTATGAAAATCTTACTTTTGTACACATTAAATCATGTTACCTCTTCTTCTTCTTTCCTTTCTATTTGCACGATTAATAGCACACTATAATAAAAGGTGTGATCGTAGAATTTGATAACTTCTTGAAAAAATGTTGTAATTCACGTTTATATAATGTGGCCAATAATGGCAACTTAAGAATTGTCGCTTGATTAAGACAAACGCTAGCTTAGAAAAAAAATATTTTATTTTTATTTTTTATTTTTAACAAAACTTAATTATTGATACTTTCATCGAAGAACAGAAGAAGTATATTCTGATTTCTGGGGATATATTCTAATGTTCTTCGACCCCCAAGTTTACTTCAAGTTCACAAACATGGTCAAAGATATGTAAAGGTTCTCCATGACGTGAAGCAATAAAAAAAAATCCAAAACTTAGGTGCAATATTAATTAAGTTGGATTGTAATGTTACAGTGAACAAAAGTATCGTTTAATTAATTTTTCTTTATAACGCTAACGTCAGGACAGGTTGCGTTTACCTCAACTATTTCACAGAATACCTGCTACTTACTACCAACAGGTACCGAAAAAACAAACAAAAAAAAAAAAAAACACATTTTAATCGCAAAAAATAACGAAAGCATAAAGTAATTTATTTTTGCGTTCTTCTTAGTCGGCCTTTGAAGAAGTTTCTATAAAAGAAAACAACGTCGTACACAAGAATATAATTTAATCATTTAATTGGGAACTTCGTGATGGACAAGTCGGTTAATTAATGAAAACTTCCTACTTTCATTAGAAATTGGTCACAATTTTCCATCTCCAGCCTCTACTTGGATGTCCATTTTCTATAAACACGCAACAATTTTTTTTTTTTTTAAATAAAACAAAACCTATTACAATTTAATTACAAACATATCAAGTCACGACGAAAAATTCTATATTTCAAAGTTTCAAGTGTTAGAGCTTGCAATTAATCAATGGCAGGGCTCCAATACAATTTCTTCCCCACTGATTTCTACTATCCAAGGCCACCAAAAATCAATAGAGACACTAATAAAATTTCTACTATAAGAAAACAATATTCAATTTAATTTTTCGATAAAGGGGCTCAAGCTCAACTGACACACTTTGCTGATTAGCTTCGCTACTACTACAAAAACTTTATCGTATAGTAGTTATGTAATTATTTTTTAGATCATTGTTGGATCAATTCTTTTTCCCTTAAGGTTTTTGTAATTAGATAGTTTTTGATGATTCAATCTCAATTTTTTGGGTAATCGTTCTGCAGTTGTTCTTGTATTATAGATCAGTCACTTAAATCAATATTTATTCTTCTTATATTGGGTCAAACTATTGGCGAAAATAATTATTTTATTTTTACAAAGAGATAAGAAAAATAAAGGCAAAAATAGATTGAATTATAAAAGTATTTGTATAGCATAGATTATCTGTTGAATTTTGACCCACAGAAACATTTTCAGCTGGCTGTCGCAGAAATTCGCTCCAAGGAAATGTTTTTAGAGAATCTAGAAGGTCTTGCTGGTTAATTCATTGACAACTTTCTCTAATTCCAATGTCAAAGTTTAGAAAATTAATACACAGTGTTTAATTTATAGATATTGACAATACAATGAACTTATATATCGTCTGTCTGTTTAATCGATTCTAGTAGTATGTTTTTACTGTGTTTTGTTTATATTCCTAAATAGAAAATTAGCATGCTATAAGTAATTTGAAATGTGATCTGAAAATTTTTTTACACTATCAGTATATAATAATTAAAACTCAATTAAGAAAAGTGTACCCCGTCGTCAAAGGGTGTGATGGGATAGACAAATCGCTTGTCATGCTTAATGAGTTGTTTCGACATTGAGTCTTGAATATGAAAAAATCTGGTATGAAGCATATGATGTTTTAATAATTTTTACACTGTGTAAATCTGAATTAATCGGGCTAATATACTTTGATATCATGTGATTATTAAAAAAATTAAGAAAAGTAGCACAGTAATCAAGACAATTGCCAAGGCAAAAGTGTAACCCATCTGAAAGTCAATTCTGTGTGCTATTACCCTCAACCTTTGCCTTGAATCACAAGTCAATTACTTCATTTGCTAATACATTTTTTCGTACAAAAAAGTGATCCGATTTGTCTATAAATATAATTGAAAACCCAAAATTTACACAAAAAAGTTACCAACTCTTCTATTTCTATTCCCATATATTTTCTCTCAACTACTCCAAAACTAAGACTTGTTATTAATGGCTGGCCTTCAATATTACTTTTTTCCAACAGATTTCTTTTACCCTAAACCAAACTCAACTATTAATATGGAAGAAAAAGTTAGTCCTCAAACTCTTCCTTTTAATAAACCTCTTCTAAACCAAGATCAAGATATAGATAGTGCCATTGATCATCAAAAGCATATTGCCATGGCTAAGAAGCTTGTGAAAACAACTTCTTTGAGCTTAGTTCCAGTTCTCAAGAAAAAGAAAAGTCAATTTTGAGGAGATGGCATACCAAAGCCTACTTGGAGTTGGATATTTATTTGCTTTTGTTTTTTGTATTTTCTCTTCTTGTTATATCACTAACTTATTTTCATCTTTGTTTCTTTTTCTCTTTTTTGTTTCTTTTGCTGTGTAAATTATGCTTATTTCTTGGTTTCATAGGTTGATTTAGAATTTGAAGTTTATGAATTAATTCACAAGACGACTTTATAGGTTGATTTAGAATTTGAAGTTTATGAATTAATTCATAAGAGGACTTTAAGTTAATATACAATAGAAATTATGTTCACGGTCAAAGATTTACAAAAATTAGATTTTTTAATATAAACAAATACAACTTCTTAACAGAAATTACTGAATAACATGAACTCAAATCTTATCTACCTAGTTCGAATCATCAAGAAGCGGGAACGACTATTGAAACACAATGTAAAAATGATGATGTGTTATTTTCTTATGTTAAAAATTTAACTTTGCGGTGGTGAGTTAAACTTTTTGACAAATTCGCATAATTTAGTGAATGAAAGATAATTTTGTGACTTTATTGATATAATCGGTAAAATTTAGTGACTGTCGGAGATTAATCCAGAACTTCAATGTGATATTATCATGTCAATTTACAATATAGGGAGTAATATAATCATCATGTATACTACGTATATGATGTCTTTTATGTGTTCAGATATAAATTTAATTTGCTTTCTGTTCAAAATCGTATTATTAGTTGCATGTTACATGGAAAGAGAAAAGAAATAAATAAGGTTAAAGTTAAATTAAGACAGTGATTAATAGTTCATGAAAGCTCCAACCACTTATCACGAAAAAAGTCCAATGTACTTATACATTTATACAAGAACACAAATATTAAAAAGATGGCCATTTGTGTCGTCGTCATAGTGGTGTGGTATATTATTGTTGTTATTCTAACAACATCTTTAATAATGCTATTTTCTTCTTATGTTTTAATTATTTCATGTTCAGAATTTATTTATCCGATTAATTTGAATTTGCTTCATATAAATTCATTATAGTAAAAAGTGCTCGAACCTGCTAAGGCCTCTAACGAAAATAAAGGAGATCATATTTCTCGATAGCTAATGGCTATTATCTTAAAATATAATATGTGAGTTGAATAAAAGGCGTACAACATCCCTCTGGTGACTTGTTAATTTTGCAAGTAACGAGCTAGCAAATGCAAGAACATAAAGTACAATTAAATAAAATTGGTGACAAAATTAATTTGGTCTGAAAGAAAATAGCTTGTCTGAAAAAGAAAATTATCGCTTGTCAAAATCATGGATGCTTCTAGCCAACTACCAACTACCAAAAAGCAACGGTTGGTCACGGTGACAAGTGTTGTTTGCTCATGGTGTCACAAATAGAGCCAATCAATATCCACTAATTGATTTTTTTTTCTTCTTTTCAGGAGTAGGTGGAAAAATTGCCAACACACAATATTTTTGGAATAATAAAGCAGCCAGCAATTTTTGTATTAGCAGTCGTCTGCGAGTAATTTACATGCACCTCGACTAATTTATATGATGTTTATTACCTTTTAGTAAAATTGTATATTTGTTGGTTCAATCATTTAAGTCGAGCGCGGTTCAATCGAGCTAATTTTATTAATTTGCACATTTTGTTAAATAATTTTTTCTACTTATATATGGGGTTTCGTTTGATTTTGCTTTTATCTCCAAGAAAAAGCCCACCTAATTAACCCCTCAAATAACTGCTTGGAACTATGGAAGTATCTAGAATTATATTAACTTCTGCTCCCCCTCTAAGTAGAAGAAATTTATTTGCATGCGATGTTTATATCAAACTTATTAATATTAGTGAGTTGTGTGTACTGTGTATAGCTTTTTGCGTTAACCGTAGTTAAGCAATGTGTATTTTCTTATAATTTGAGAATTTTAAAATTAAATTGTTTGATTTGCTCTTCTCTTTTTCTTTTATTTCTTTCTTCCTTTTATTATTTGGATCCTTCACACCAACCAATGGCCATTGACTCTTCAAAAATCCCATATTTTGTGTTGTGTCTATAAATAAGTGCACAACCCTTCCAAAACAAAAACAACAAAACAAAAAAAGTCATCAACAAAAACAAAACTCACAAGATATTAGCACTTTTAATGGCTGGCCTTCAATACAATTTCTTCCCAACCGATCTTCTTTACCCTCTCCAAAAAACAAACAAAAACATCAACATTTCCCAACAAAACTCTCTTTTAATCAAAACCACAAATAATAATGATGAAACTTTAGATGATTCAAAATCATATAATAAATCCATCAGCAGCAACAACTATAACAATAACGCTCTTAAAGCCATTTCTTCTTCTTCTATTGCCTTGACTCCTATCACAAAGCATGAGCAAAATCAAGATTTAGATCAAGATCAAGTCCTCTAATTTCAAGAAAAATATCTTCTTGATCATGTAGTAATTTTTAGATAAGTACTATTGTGGTTTGGTGTTAATTTTTATTTTTATAATCGAGAAATCTATGAGGATCAGCAACGAGAACAACAAGACTCTCAAAGCCATATCGAAAGAAGAAGAAGAAAGATGAAGATTGAGTGTTATTGCGGTTTGGTACTAATTTTTTTTTCTTTTGTGATAGTTGAGAAATATCTGAGGAGCATATGTGCATGCATCCCTTTGTTTCTTTGATGAATATATGTGTATTTGGAGAGCTTTGGTATTGTAAAGGCTTATTCAAAGGTCATCAAAGCCTATAGATGTATCATATTAATAGTTTGTCTTTAAATAATAATAAGTGCAGTATCTTATTTATAGTTGCCATTTTGATTTGTTTCTTGGTTTCTCAATTACTCCGAATTTATTCTCTCTATTTTTTTCTTTTTATTTTGGGTGTCAAAATATTGCATTAGTGATGTCAAGATATTCAGATTCTCCAAACAGTAAAGATTGGAAATGATTGATAACAAAAATGTTAATTTTGGTTATGGGGCTCTTTTTTCTTGTTTACAAGTTGGATCTTCTCTTTTCTCTTTTTCGGCTTTTCCTAATTTTTGTGTCATTTTTGAAATCATAAGTTGTTATGAATATTTTCCAACATTATTCACATGTTTAACGCTAAAAGAGAGATAAAACTTACCACTACCCGTGTTTATGCTGACCCACTAAATACATGGCACATGTCTAAAGTTACACTTTTCTTATTATACCATAATTAATTAATTAATACATATTATAATCTTAATTTTTTATTTAATTATTATAAAATAATATGATTTGATACAAACATCAAAAGAGGTTTACTGTAAAAGTAGTATAATACTTGTTCATTTACTTTTGCTTTTGAGAATTTATTTTTGCATAATAATGAAAATCATGCTGGAGAGCATCGCATGCTCACTTCTTCTATGATGGAAATGATTTTAGATACATGTGATTTCTTTCCATCTATTTTATCTATTGTATATATACTTGTGCTGATGGGACGTGTAATTAATTGGCCCAAACACTATCACTTTTTTTTTTTGAAAAAAAAAATGTCATTGCTCTTTAATATTAATAAATAAAAAGGTGATAAAAATATAAATATGTAACAGTCCAACCCACTACTAATATTGTCTGCTTTGGGTCTAGATTTTCACGGCTTTAAAACGCGTCATTAGGAGGTAAGAGATATTTACTTATATACCCAGCATCTCTTCTGTGTTATGCCGATGTGGCGTCCTTGCTGAGGTTTGCCCCACCGCATGGAATTTGCCTAGACTCAGCACTGAAGTTTACCGCGCCTACCCGAGATTTGTCTAAACTCAGTTGAACTCTGGCCCACCATTGACAATGCTGACACAGGAGTGGCTTTGATACTATCTGTAACAGCCCAACCCACTGGTGATATTGTCCGCTTTTGCTGTTATAGATGATATCAAAGCCACTCCTATGTCAGTCTTGTCGATGGTGGGCTATAATTCAACTGAGTTAGGCAAATCCCGAGTAGGCGGGATAAACTTCAGCGCTAAGTCTAGGCAAATTCCATGCGGTGGGGCAAACCTCGGCGAGGACGCCACATCGACATAACACAGGAGAGGTGCTGGATATATAAGTAAGCATCTCTTACCTTCTAGTGACGCGTTTTAAAACTGTAAGGGTCTAGGCCCAAAGCGAACAATATCACTAGTGGATTGGGCTGTTACAAAATATCATTACGAAAATAGTTGTTAGGATAGTTAGACAAGGTGAAACCTACAACAAGCCTCATCACAGATTAATGGAGCATAATAAAAGGGCTCACCGTGGCTACTTTAATAGGATACCAAGAAGTTGAAGGTTTTAGATTTTTATTGAATGCCAGCAAGGCCTCGATAAAACATATTTGCAAAGAGGATAATCAATTGCCGATTTCCTGGCAAATGTAGGGCATAAGCACGATGAAGATTTAATAATTTGGGAAAATGCGCTCAAGAATATGGAGTTTCTTCTATTGTCAGCCTTAAGCGGTGTCACTTTTGAAGACTGTAATTTTTTTTTTCTTCCAGTGTACCAAAAAAAGAAAATTATGAACCTTCTTTCTTCCATTAAGTCAATCAATTATGTTGTAATCAAATTAGTCAATTCAACTTTCTTGTTCATTAGGGAATGCATCTTTTCAGAAAATATCCGAATGTTCCATTCAAAAGATTAATTAAATATAAAAAGGAAATAAGAAAAAGAAGTTCCCGTATATTCTAATTTATGTACTTGAGTATCAAGAATGAAAAATAATGTTAAGTTCATTGACCTCCTGACTTCATGAAAAGAAAGTTATGCTTGATTTCTTTTTTTTTTTTATTTCTTTTTTTATTTTTATGAAGTCTCTATTCTTGCAAATTAAATTTGGTATTTTCTTTTCCATTGAGGTCAGGTTCATGAATTTAGAATAACATTGATGTCAGGATATGAAAGAGCCAAAACTAGTATAGATTCTTTTTGTTGTATAAATAGAGTAAACTTATTTATAGAAAAATAGAAACCCTCTGTTCAAACAGATTATATTATTGGTTACTTTCTAGAATTGCAACTTATGAAAAGTTGTGGCTCGAATTGTTTTTCCACTTACTTTTTGTTTTCCTTTGAAGACTTCAACAAAACAATCAACGTGGATTAAAGGTCAATGCTTCATTTCTTTTCTTTTGCTTTTTTTTTTCCTCTTTTTCCACAACGCACTTTCTGTGTGACTGTGAGCCTATTTGGATGGGCTTATGCCTATAAGCTGAAAACAGCTTATAAGTTGTTTTCAGCTTATAAGTTGTTTTAGATAGGTTAAATTAAATGAGCTCTATTATTTTTTTGAGCTTATTTTAAGCACAAAATGACTTTAAGTTGGCCAGCCAAACACCCAAAAAAACTAAAAACAACTTATAAGCAACTTATAAGTCAATCCAAACGGGCTCTATGAACATAACGAGTCAACGACAATGCTCGTTTAGTTCGCGGAACAAATTATATCGGACACTATAATATTAAAATAGTAAAAAGTTATTGGTATCCGCCATTTTTATTAAATTATACTAATTTATAATGATGAAGCTATAAAACATTTATAAATAAATGATGTTTTAGATTTTTCATTTTATTTCAAAATAAATAGTGCTTTAGGATTTCAAGAAGAAATTGATCATATTCTTTTAAAATTACCCTTATTTACATAATCAAAATCATTAAGTAGCTTTTCTAGGAAAGAAATAACTTAAAAAGAGATAAAATTTGATTAGGGCTAAATTAGTAAAAACACTCCTAATTTTCTAGGAGTGAACAATTTCTTAAGGGGTGTGAATGAGCTAAAAATACCACTTATTATGAAACTAAGGGGGTATGATTTAGTAATAAGTATTTTTATTAAGATATGTGATGTATTCCCTTATTGAATTGGTATAAATACTAGATAGGATGGAACTTACCGCGCTTTATGAACAAATTTTTTTAATTACTATATATTTGTTTTTCCACTCTTTAATTTTTTTCGTTTCTATTTTCCTTTGCTTCTTCACCCATGTATTATTGTGGTGACAAACTAAGGACTATTTTTCATGTTACCCTTTCATTTTATATTTTGCGTTATAATTGTTTGTTCAACTTAACATCCAACTTCATTGGTACTTGTTGTCTCTGCACAGTTAAGTGGACTATTTTTGCAAGCAATAATATTTTTTAGTACTACTTTATACAGTATGCAAAGCTACGGTGATAACACTTCCCTAACATAAAGATGTGAGTGGATTTTCACAAATGATGACCAACTTAACACCAAGAAACTTTATTAATAGAAGATATATTGGCATAGAAGAAAGAAAGTTCCTACAAGCTTCCTATCATAAGCTGTAATGTACTAACATACGAGAAGGAAAAAACAAATCAAAGGCAAAAGCCGCAAAACAACAAAGACATAATGTAGTTTAAAGGAGTTTGTATAATTCACACAATACTAAAAGTAAAGGGAGAAATATTTAGAGTGAAAATTTTCAGAAAAATTCCAAAGAAACTAATAATATTTGCAATATGGATTTCAGTTTCAATTATATCTTTAAGGAATGTAAATATAAGAAGTAGACTTGTGAGATTCAAACATACAGAAAAGATCATAATCCAAGCTCTCGAGAGAAATAAGAACTCTATAAACTTTGCATCAACTAAAGAATTTAAAAAGGTCATTCTAAAAAGGAAATTAAACCAACTTACAGATTATGAAAACTTGAACATTTGGAATTTCATTTTTTCATGTCTTTTTTTTTTTTTTTTGGGGGGGGGGGGGGGGGGGTAACTAATCACTTGTATTTATCACCAAGTATGAACTTTAAGTACCACAGCATAGCTACACCCCAGCTTGCTGATCTATAATAAAAATATCGCCTATACATCAACACCCTTTAGCTATTTACGTTATCATAAGTACGACAATTAAAATGATAACTGTTGAAACACTATTATGAGTTTCACTTATGCTCGAACATTGGTACTACAAGCTATTTCTCTGGCTATACTGCTGGAATCTCGTCCATGTTGCTCAAAAACTCTGGCATTTCTTTCAGCCCAGATAGCATGAATATATTCTGTAAAAACCATTTTGAGAATATGTGCTGCTGTAGTTTTCCCTTTGGACCTTTGTCATATCCATTGTTGCATCTAAGAATGTCCTGAAGGTACGGCTATTGATATGTTCAACCACTGCATTAGTCTGTGCCATAAACTTCTGGCACAAACACACTCTAAGAATAAGTGATCACTGGTTTCCATTGCATTTCCACACATAACACAATCTGGATTTACATGAATACCCCACTTGGCTAGTCTATCTTTAGTGTTTAAATGTCCATGGAGATACACCCATAGAGTGAATCTAGCTTTGGTCTAGCCTCATTTGAAACCATCTTATGTTTCCAAGGGACTTTGGGATGATTTCCAATCAGCTGCAAATACATAAAGTTAATTCTACTCTTGGTAGCTGGTGGATCCCCTTGGATCAGTTGGAGAGTTACGCTTGCCTCTAGTATCTTCCGTACCATCCAACTAGCTTGTTATGGTATGGGCATATGTGCAACCTGAGCATCCTTCATATAATAATCATGGATCCACCTTATCCATAGCCTATCCAACTTGTTTTCTAGATCCTAACATACTTTCGCAACTACTACGTCACGCCCTGAACCATGACCTGGCGTAACATGGCGCTCAATGCCTTGCTGCATGTGACCGAGCGAACCACATGGCTTGCTAAATCAACATAGGGTATGAACTAATGCGGAATATAATATAAAACATGGATGATCTAAGTAATCATGAAATCTCATAATAGTAATGAAAATACTGGTTTAAAACATAATGCGGAAATACTCTGAATAAACATGACAAATACCGAGCCAACCGTAGCTATACGACTCTAAACATCTAACATCACATAACTGACTAGTCTATGAAACCTTTGACATGAGTCTGATTGCTAAAATGTTTACTGGAACAAAGCCCTCGACATACCTTAACTGCATAACTGACATGAAATAAATAAAGATAACATCCCGAATGGAATGGGGCTCACCAATAGCTGATATGAGCAAAGTCTTAACGAGCTGATCCGTCGTCCTGTAAATTTGCATCGTGAAATGTAGGCACCCAGAAAAATAAAAGGGGACGTCAGTACATTAGAATTGTACTTATATGTAAAGTAACTGAATGAAATAAGCATGACACATGAAAATAATAGAACTGAAACTGTATCTATAAGCTGAACATGAACACGAGTATCATCTGACATGAGTGTGTGCGCGTGTATGTGTGTGTATATAATATGAGTAAACGCATTTATCGTTGGGAGAGCATTAATATAACGGATAAATAATATGAATCACCACGTGGGTATGTGGAGTCTGGTACCTGGCCCGACCAGCAGAGCGTTCTCATATCTTGCCAGGGGTATGAGACATAAACATGACATGAAAGGATCCAATCAATAAAACATGAAAAAATTGTCCTAACCGCGCGGAGCGATCCTTATCCTACCATGGCAAGCGTAGTTTCAGGCTATCTAAGCCTTCTCGATAATCTGTGCAACTCCTAAAAACATGAACATGAAAATAGGTGGCATCTGAGCCCATGATTTTCTTAAACACGATATGTAGACATGAATTATAAGTATAACATAACATGAATATATAATTACATAATACACTTGTGTGAAAACATGGAGACATGTAGGATTTTCATGAAAATAAGCATAATAATTCATATCTTGCATGTAAGAACCCATGAAATGCAAAGTATGGGTTTTCATGGATTACAGACATATTCTCAATAACCAAAACGAAATATCAAGAATACAATAACGAATTATCAATACAAACATGGTATATCATGGTACATGAGCTTAGGGTTATCATAAACATGTCTACAATCCTAGTTTTGGGTGAACTTTGTATAATCATGGAAGAATGTGATATGGGGAAGAACAGTGATATTCCCACACATAGATAAAAACCCTAGGTTAGAAATAATGATTTCCTAGAATTCCTAAAGCTTAAACCTTTGATCTCCTAGAATTCCACACGTAGATAGAAACCCTAGGTTAGAAACCTTGATTGTGGGGAAGAACGTGATTGCTCCAAAACTCGTAATAGAATTCCAAAAGCTTAAACCTTGAGCCTTGAGGTGGGTTTTCTTGAAAACCCTAGGTTAAAAATAATGATTTCCTAATTAGATTACATGAATACATGTTAGAATTGACTTGGAAGGGCTCTCCTTAATGTCTTGGATTGATGGGCTTCAAGGAATGAAAAATAGAGTTAGAAGACTGAACTGGTGTATTTATACTTAACTACGTCGGGAGAAATATGGACCATAAATACGATCCGTATTTTGAGATGCGGTCCGTATTTATGGACCGTATATTCTCATGGCACAAAAACATAATGTCGAGGTGATTTTCTCACTAAATACGGTTCATATATATGAACCGTAGACCGTATCTCAAAATACGGACCGTATATTTGGTCTGTATTTAGTCATGGCAATTTTCAGTGAGCAGACTACTCTGTGACCCTTCAATAAAACGGTCATAACTTTTTGTGTAGATGCCCGATTAACCTCCATAATATATCGTTGGACAGGTATTTAAAAGGACTACAACTTTAATTAAGAAAGTTTTACCAAATTCCCAATTAATAAAGGGGTACTAGTCACTTGAAGTCAAACCTTTTGCAAACTCACTTGAAAATATGCTCTATAGAGTGGCTTTCGACTTTGCTTTGTCCAATGACTCTTCTTATAACTTGATTAGTTGTCAAAACACTTCTTATACTCCTCATATTGGTTCCATTATACCCCCGTCTTACAAGTCGAACTCTAGCCCGAATGCACAAGGTGTTATAGCTGTCCTATTCCAGATTTTTAGATCAAACATATGAAGTCCTCCTGCAGCCTTTGGCTAACACATTTTACTCTATGAGACGAGTGCCTTTTTGGTAATCTCATTAGTACCCGACCATATATAACTTCTACTATACCCTTCTATGGTCTTAATTACTTTGGAATGTATTAAAAAGATTTGTGCCCAGTAGGATTGTATCCCAAACACCACTGTTTTGACTAGCTGCACTCTACCTGCATAGGACAGTTTTTTGGGCTGTCCAAGAAGCTATTTTTGCT
Organism: Lycium barbarum; assembly: GCF_019175385.1. Lineage (NCBI taxonomy): Eukaryota > Viridiplantae > Streptophyta > Magnoliopsida > Solanales > Solanaceae > Lycium > Lycium barbarum. Next base: position 112,366,170 of record NC_083346.1, on the reverse strand, counting down.
ACAATTTTTTCTATCAAAGGTTACCATTGGAGAATGCTTAGCTTCTTTGTAAATAGTGGAATAGCCAAGTATTTGAAAGGTAGTTGCCCAAGTGTAATACCAAGTTGCTGAATTATGCATTCTTGTTCAGCACTGTCCACCCCTCTAAAATAAATGTTGCTTTTAGCTAGGTTTGCTTTGAGACCTGAAGCTTTGGAGAACAAGTCAAATTTGTCATAGAGCAACTGGATAGAGACTCTGTCACCTCTAGGAAATAACAAAAGATCATCTGCAAAAAAAAGATAGGTTAATTTAACTTTGACACATTTGGGATCATATTTGTATTGCTTGTTATCTGCCAATTCATTGAGAAATCTACTCAAGTACTCTATTGTTATTGCAAAAAGGTAAGGGGACATTAGATCCCCCTGCCTTGAGCCTTTAGCTGCCTCAAATGGATCTATAACAACTCCATTAATGGTAATTGAGTAGCTCACTGTTTTCATACAGCACATTATCCAACCAATGAAATTTGCTGGAAACTTCAATTCTGTTAAGACTTGCTCTATAAAAACCTATTCAACTGAATCATACGTTTTTTGCAAATCTACTTTAAGCAAATTCTAGCATATATGTTTTTCTAGAGTACGTTTGACCAATTCATGTGCCATGATGATGTTGTTTGCAATCCTTCTCCCTGGAATAAATCTAGCTTGGGTATCACTGATAATATGAGGCATGATATTCTTCATTCTTGTTGTTAGGACCCTTGCTATCAACTTGTAGAGGACTGTACATCAGACAATGGACCTGTATTCCTTAATTGTCTGTGGGTTTGGAACCTTAGGCAATAAGGTGATGAGAGTACAGTTCACTGCTTTGTATAAGCTGGTGGTGTTGAAGAATTCATGGACAGCTGCACAAATATATTTCCTTAATAAGTGGACAAGCTATTTTATAAAACAATGCATTGAAACCATCTATGCCAAGTGCTTTATCATCTCTTATATACTGCAGGCCCTTTAAGATCTCCTGATCTGTAATCTCTTTGCACAACTCAACCTGCTATTGGTGACTAAAAACTGGACCTTTACTCATGGTAGTTTTGCTTACCGCAAGTAATGATTATGTTGACGTCCCCATTAGTGATTTATAGAATTGTATGATCTCTTCTTGGATTGCCTTTGCATCTGTCAGTTTCTGTCCAGTCAAAGAGGTAAGTTCTACTATTTGTTTTTGCTGCCTTTTCTCTTTCATCACTGCTGAAAAATACTTGGTATTGGCATCACAAGCTTAATCCAACTAAAATCTAGACTTTTGTCTTAGAATGCTTTCTTTAGTAAGTGACCACTTTTCTAGTTGGACCAAAGCTTCTTTTTCTTCATTAGCTAGTGTATCACTATACTGGAGCTTCAGTTGCTGCTGCAGGTGAATTAGATGTTGTCTTGCCATATCAATCTTTCCAGTAATACCTTTGAAATGCTCATGTCTTTATCGTAAAAAAAAATGCATCACAATTACAACCAAACTTTTGGAGGTTTGAGATATGCTCGATGCGCCAAGAGCTAGTTATTTAAATAAGGGCCAATGTGAGAGCTGTGGAAAACACCAACGCAGACATTGGAATTAGGAAAAATAAAGAAATCAGTTCTTAGTCTCATTATATGGATGTAACTCAGAAGCTACTAATATAACAATTGGAGCAAGCTAGAAAAAAATTCGAAGCTTGAAAGTGAAATCTTTCAGAAAACCTCCGAGTAGCTAACAATAAATGTAATGATTTTTTGAGATAGTGCAATGAGGTTTTCATTTTCAGTTATATTAGGAATGTAAGGATAAAAGGTAGAATCAAGAGATTCTTTTTAAAAAGGCAGAGCAAATCATTGCAACTCTAGGCCGGAGAATTGAAAAGTACTAACCTTTGTTCCCGGAAAGCCACTATTTTCATGCATATATGTTTGGAGTCTACTCTTTTATAAGTTAATTACATCTAATATTTTTTTTCAATATAAAAGGTAAAACATTAAATTTAAATAAAAGATATAAAATTTAATCAGCCAGAGGGAAGAAAACTTACTTAGCCAAATTGAAGCAAGGTATGACTCTAGAGACTCTAAGTAGAACTAACGAACCTATTCGATGTTATAGAATATCCAGGGGTCCCATAAAGCGAAGCAAATGTAATTCCCCTAACTGGCAGAGAAAGGTATAAATTTATTCCCTCTGAAGAATGCCAACCTAAATAGAAAATAAAAAAAGAACACTTAGAAAGAAAAACTCATGTAGTTGGATGATGAAATCATCTAAGTTCACCACAAAGTTGATATATCAGGTAATGCATTCCCTGATTCTGTTCATAAAGGTAAGGATAAGGAATTGTAAGTATATCCCTTGTAGTGGAGGCTTTACATCACTATAATCATGCGGTTAGAGTGACCAAAGTGATTTGGAAACCTTCTGATAATGGATGGATCAAGGTGAATACAGACGGGGCATCAAGGGGAAACCCTGGTAGAAGTTCTTGGGGATTCTGTGTGAGAGATAGATGTGGAGATATTATTCATGCAGAGGCTAGGGAACTGGAGAATCCCCTCCGCACTAACACCCAAGCAGAAGCATTGGCAATTCTATATGCTTTAAAGTACATAGAGACAACTCAGGAGGACAGAATCCTAATTGAAACAGACTCTCTATTGCTTAAAAATATTGTACAAAGGACTTGGGAGGAGCCATGGCAGATAGTTACCACTATGGAAGAGATTTGGAAAATCATGAGTGAAAGAACAGTGGCAATATCTCATATCTACATAGAAGGGAATAAATTGGCTGACCATCTTGCCAATCAGGCACTAGATAAAGGATCGATTGAAGCTAACAACTTTTAGGAACTAGACAGTCAAGGCAGAAGAATTTTGTATAGTGACAAATTAATCGAGCCTTATCTAAGAATCAGACCATGCAAAAGGAGTTGATAATAGGAAGGAAAGGGGAAGAGATTCCTCATGTTCAAATCCTATGGGAGGAGAACATTGAGGAAGTTTTTACTAACTGTTTGTTTAATTTTACAGGTGTTAATTACAAAGAGCAACTAAAGAAGGAACACCAACGGGGACTAACATTGAAGTCACATTAGCAGGTAGATAACCAGGAAAACAACAACAAATCCTCTGGGAAATAACAAGAAGTCAAATGCATTCACAAGTTCTACAATAACAAGGGCAGCAGAACCATACCCAAACAACAACTTCAGCAAAATCACAAGTGCTACAAGGACAGACGTTTTAATAGACTAGAATGGAAAACACATGTATTTGGGAGTATACTGAGTCGATGGGCGATTGAAAAGCATGTGGTATTAGCACATGTAGGTGCTCATTCTGCTGCTCAATAACCTCTCAATCTTAGTATACTTTCAATACAAGTGACCTATCTACCCACCACATAAAGCCACAGCTCCAGGAAAGGAAAGCAGCAGCAGGAAGAAACAAGAGTCATACCTCTGGGAAATCAACGATTAAGGTGTATACATCTTCGATTTGGGTTGAACAAGAGCAAATTGCAGCGGCACCTTCACCAGCACCGTCTTAGATCCGAAGAGCAAAAAACATCAAATCAGAGATGGAAAGGAAAGAAATGGAGGAAAAGACATGTCTTTGGGAACATCTTGAATCGATTTCAGAATAAATTCAAAGCATGGAAGGCATCATCTACCCAACACAACAAAGTACCGATTGAGTATCGAAAGCATCAACACCGAAAAGCAAGAGATGAAGAAAGGAGATCGTCAATTTCATTGCTGTGCTTTCGTATTTTGCTTTTGTTTCTAGTCTTTTTGTTTCCTTTTTGTTTTAGATTAGTTTTTTGTTAGACTATTTAATTATGAGATATTAATAAACTAGTCAGTGCCCCCCCCCCCCCCCCCCCCCCACCCCCACCCCGATCCCTATTTTTCTTTAAAAAAAAAAACGATCTAAGTTGAAGTGACAATAGTTATATGCTCAAAATTTGGGAAAAAACATACCTAAAGATCGTAAAATTAGAAAAGAATACACAAATCAACAACAAAAAAACTAAAAATAAAGAATCTCACAATCACCATAATTTTCAATGTATTAACATGTAAGAGGACTGCATGGAGACATGTAAGTTTCTCCATTCTCAGTTCACCCAAAATAAAACAGGAATGAGCAAGAAAGGACATCTTTTCAGGTGCCAGCACCCAGCATATGTATTAGCACAAGTCGTGGGTGCAACTCTAGAAATTGGCACTATAAGTTAATGTTCAAGGAAGAGCAACTTCAATTTCTAGGAACAATCTCAACAGGGTAAGACTTGCAGTATCTTGGATTAGAATTCTTGATCACTTTATACCTCACGTTTGTTGTTTGTAGGCATTGCAATGGATAATCAGGCTGTTAGTAATAACTGTTGTTTAGTTTCTTCATTATTACTTCAATTGTTAAGGTCCTAGGACTTTAGAATTTTCACTTACTTTATCCTTCTCTCTGTTTTGCAGATGCAGGTTGGAGAACTCACTGGACTTGTCATTGGAGCTATAGTCACAATTAACTCTATTCTTGCCTGGTATGCTAAATAGATATCTTCAGTTTCTCCACTTCCTTTGGACTCATTTCAGAATACATTTCTAAAGCCATCACATTTGAAAATCAAATGCTCTTGAAAGTGTTTGATTTCTAAAAACATTTCGCCTAAAGAAATTGACATAATGTCTTGCTGCGCTTAAAAGGTACATGTTTTCATAAAATAGGTTCAGGAAATAAACATGAAAAACTCAAAGTGGAGGAATACTTCCGACTATCATCAGTAGTAGTTAAACTAATTGGAAAGTTACCTGTGGGAACTCTGGATGGGCTTATGCAATACTTAACATGATCTTAGAACTCATCGATGAACTAGAGTAATGGTTTATAGTTGTATTATTTGGAGTCTTCTCTTCTACATTCTACATATTTGCCTGACCGCAGACATTTGCTATTGTGATGAACAGGCCTATCTCAAAGGCATCAATGAATCCGGCAAGAAGTTTAGGATCAGCAATTTTATCAAATTGTTATAATAAACAATGGGTATACATGTTGAGTCCTACAGGAGGAGCTATAGCTAGTATCTGGTTTTACAACAATATGAAGTCCGTTAAGCCATATGATGAAGTCACTAAGAGCCCATTTGGATTGGCTTATAAGTTGCTTATAAGCTGTTTTCAGCTTTTTTGAGTGTTTGGCTAGCCAACTTAAAGTCATTTTGTGCTTAAAATAAGTTCAAAAAAAATAATTGGGCTTGTTTGACTTAGCTTATCTAAAGCAGCTTATAAGTTGTTTGCAGCTTATAAGCTGCTTAAAATAAGCCCATCCAAACAGACTCTAAGTTTTTACCCTTCCTTAGAGGTTAGACCAAAACAAAGTTTAAACAACAAATACTACTATCCCGATCTGATTAATCAACCACTTCTAAGAGGCCAGGTTTAGTCTTTCTGCAAAAGATTATCCTAAAAAAAGTTTAATGAAAAGAAACCACTGTTCAGGTCCTCTATGCAGTTCTTTAGAATTGATAGAACCATTTGGCATTATATCATATGTGAGATTTTTGGATATCTACTATTTAGCTAATCTTTAGATTATATTCTTGCATTGAGGCTCTCCCCGAATCAGCACATTAACGGAAGTAGCTTCATAACCACTCTAAATTTCCCATAACTTTGTATATATGGGAAATGACTATATCCACAGTATTTCTAAATGATGCTTACAGAGGAAATGGGTAGTATCTAATATTTGTAAACTTCAGGACACAATGTTATACTTGTCAAATAAAACTTTTAATTCATGAGAGGGTGTATATTTTCAGAGAATAATTGCAAACATAAAAACCATTCACTACGCATACATGGTAAAATGAGTACCATGGAGAAAAAGAATCAACAGACACCTAACTATTGTGTACAAAAAAAAAATGACAGCATAATTCAAGATATTTGTGAACCAATACGACTATTCGAATCATGCATGCATCAATTTTAATTCTGGAATAATAAGAGGTTTGCAGCAAAGAAGAGCAAAAAGGAATTCCATTGTAAACAACGCCATGCTAACCCACACAAACAATGTCGTCGTCCAATACCATAGCATTCAAGATAAATACAACACAATTTTTTAAAAATCTTCTTACATTGTAGCTGATTATATATCAAATATGTCAATGTAAACAGACAATATGTAATTTGTTTTATCATAGAAAGAGAATCCTCCTTTAATTAATACATCATTTTGGTAAAGATCAATGATAGGTAGCCATTACGGATCTAACACAACTCAATGCACCTAGTTATGCGCAAAGGTAGAAGGGATTGCCACTTTTATCAGAATGTTTTATCGGCTTTACAATAAGCATTATTGAGTCTTCCTGAGAAGCAGTTTTCTGAACTGTTGGCTTTGTTCGATGATGGATTTTTTATGCTTTCAGTAATAAGGGCTTCAACTATGGTAGTGCTAGAGGTGTGATGTGAAAATGAAGAGTAAATGTTAAAGCTCGCTGGGAGAGCGAAGAAGAAGAGACGTAAGGCAAGGACGCGACTTGTTAGGTTCTTTTCTTTCTTTTTTTCTTTTGGATAGAGGGCATAAATCCGGAAGGTAAGTGGATAAGGCCAAAAATTGAGAAAAAAGTTAAATGGAAATCCCGCCCTTGCGTTGTGCCACGTCAGTTGGCATTTGACCTGCTTTTATATATATATATATATATATATATATATATATATATATATATATATATATGCAACTTACATAAATGACTACACTTTTGGGGTTTTTTTTAGGCATAGCTACACTTTTATTAATTACATTTCGTAGCTACAGTAACGTGTATTCAAATTCGACTGTATTTCGCTGTACTCAATTTGGTTGTACTCATTCGTAACAACTTTTACACTGTATTCAACTTATTGTATTTAAATTTGGCTGTATTCAAACAACATAAATGCAAAAAAAATACAGGAATATTCAGTTGTATTCAAAATCCACCGTATTCATTTGAATACAAAAAAATCTCCTTCGAAATACAAGTGAAAAATACATAAAGAAACACTCTATTTTACTCATTCAGATTTGAGATACAAGAAATAAAATACACTCAGATCTTAAAAATACACCGTCAGAGATTTTTCCATCATCACCAACGGCGACGTCGTCCGATAAGGATCCAACAGAAATCATTTCTTTCTATGTATTCAACACAAAAATAAATACATCTCAAGCAACAGCAATGATAAATACATAGATCTGAGAATACATTCAGAACTGAGCAAATATACTCAGATCCGGCAACGGCGCGATCGTTCGAGTCGTCCGCCATCAACTATTTCTTTCCCACCACCATCAACGGCGAAGTCCGCCACCGAGATCGAAGACGCTGGAGAAGATGACCGGCGACGTAGACGGCTACTCCGTCGGATAAATTACCCTGTCAGTGATTTTGTGAGTATCAGGCAAAGGATAACCTTCATTGGAGTTAACAATATGGTACTTGCCAACAGTCATAACATGGCTTTGATGTCTTCAGCTATACATTTGGTCTGACCAAATTGCAAATGAAATCTAAGGGATTTCACTTGGGTTGCAATAAACCCAACCAGTAATAGGATGTTGCTTCTATGAATCGTTGTGCTAACTGTTAGATTTAGGAGAAATTGAAAAATAAAAAGAATGGAGGAAATTTGATACAATGGAAGAGAGAGTTGAGGGAGATGACAGAGGGTTGAGGGAAAAATTGATATAATGGAATAAGTGGAGATGGGTTTTGAATTGGTTATCTTGTGTAATTAAAATACAACATTTAGCTACTAGATGTAATTAAACTAAAATGTTACTAAATATAATTTTCTTATATATTCTCTACACTATGTGTGTGTATATATATATATATATACTAATTACGTGAGGGCCCGTGCTAAGCCCGGTCCCAAACTCAAGATGAAGAATTACATTGTATGGTAATTAGGGTAACAACGCTATCAAAATTGACCCACTTTTTTAAATCTTATAAGAAAATGACCCACTCCCTCTTCCTCCTCCTCCCTCGCTCTCTTTCTCTGCCTCTACTCTCTTGCCTCCTCTCTCTCACTCTCGCTCTCTCTGTTGCGCCTCATCTCTCTCGATCACCGAAAAATTCACTCAGATCTGGTGGTGGTGAGCGAGTTGGTGTGGCTGGTGGTTTTCGCCGAAGCTTCGGTGCAATCTTGTCGAGGGAGATATAGAGATGAATAAAGGGAGAAAGTCTGTTGCTGCTCGTTGGACGTCGTTGGTGATTTTGGAGGTAGCCGGAGAACGGAACTTCGGCGATGGCTGGTGGCTGCTGCTACTTCGTCATTGGTGGTGTTGGAGTTAGTTTCCGTATAATAGTGGTAATATTGTATAATAGTGAATAAGAGGTGTGCATACACCCATATACACACCTCTTATACACTATTATACATTTTTATACACCTATATACATAATATATTTGTCTTGCATAAAAGTGCAATTCTTATTCAAAACCAGTTCAGATCTATGTTTATACCCACATATACAATATTGTATAAATGTGTATAAGTGCATATTTTCGTGTATAATAATATTGTATAATTATATCTTTTAGTGTATATACCTACACATTATACACTTTCATACATCGATATACATAATGTACTTGTCTTTTGTATAGAAGTGTATAACATTGTATAAAAGTCTTTTCGGGCTATTTTTTGCAATGTAAGTTTTGGGCTATACTTTTGCAATGTAAGTCAGCGAATTGTACATTTCTGAAATTTCCCCTATAAAAATAGATAACTTAATTAAAGAAATATAATTTATTTTGCACTTTTTAATGTATAATAATTAAGATTTCAAATAAGTATATTTCCAATATCTAAAAGCAAAATTTTCATTTCACTCCTTTAATATCTTAACATTCATTTTGATGAAATTATTTACTTCAAATCAAATGCGGCGTCAGAATTTGAAGTTTATGACTTCTGATCCTATTTTTTTTAACCTAAACCAATAATATATGCATACTCAATGAATTTTTAAGATTAATACAAAATTTGAACCAAAGCGCTATTGAATTAGACCAAAATTCGTAGCTGACACACCATTTCCGTCCTACTTCAGACTCATTTTGTGTTTATTTTGAACTCACTTAAAAATTTTAATTATGTAATTTATTTTCACCCATATTAGACAAAATCATGTTTTCATCTTGTAGAATCATCTAAGGCAACAATTTTTTACAATACCTCCAAATTTATACAACCATATTTATAATCTTAGTTTCGAGTTTTTACACAAATAAACCTAATGATCTTACACGAATATTAATAATAATTCAAATACGTTAATAAAGTAAAAGTTCTTAAAACTATACCTAAAAATAATTTTAGGTCAAATCTTATACACACATATTAGCTCACTAAAGAAGCAAAATATTGGAGAGGTTTAATAAAGGATACAGTAAGACCTAATAAATGCTCCGGTTATAAAAGAAAATTTGGCTCCAAAGTTATCTAAATTTTACCCGAATGTATAAGGACATATAATATACTCCATCTATCCCAAAATATTTTTCACATTTCAATTTTTTGAAAGGAAATTTGATTAATCTTCGGAGCTAATTAGATTAGATTAATCTAATATTTTAAAATTTAGATACTCAATAATTATATAAAAATATTTTGGGATGAAGAAGTAAAAAATAATTTAGGTGCCGTTTGGCCATAAAAATTATTCACTTTTTTCCGATTTTTTTTTTACTTTTTTCCGGAATCAACGTTTGGCCATGAAAATTCCGAATACAACTTCAAGTTGTATTCCGGAATACCAAAAACTTAAAAAACTTGTTTTTCAAAAAAATTTCACTTTTTTCACTTTTTTACAACTACATTTTACCAAAAACTACAATTTCAAAAGCTATGGCCAAATACAACTCTAACTCCAAAATTCTAAAAAAAAAATGAATTTTTTTTTGATATCTATGAACAAACGGGGCCTTAATAAGGAGAAAAAAGACTAATTTCAAGTGCCACGTATGCAAAAGTGAGAATTTGAAAAAGGGTAAGCAACACGTATGCAATTTTACTACCCTGTGGGTCCCTATGGTGTGAGGATGACAAAAGTTTGTCTAATATGGGTGAAAATAAATTACATAATTATTTTGAGTAGAACGGAGAGAAGGGGATGGCAAGGGTGGGGCGGATGCTCCGTTTCGGATGAAATAAAGAATAGAGAAAAAGAGGAAGATAGGGTGGGCTTTTATTTTATTTTAGATCTGGTATGTTTTTTAATTAAATTGTTATTTTTTATAGATAAGAAAAAATATTCTTATATTCTATAATATATTGTCTTAAATAGTATTATTAGGTCATTTTCCCTGTATATAATAGTAATATAGATTCATTGGATAGGCATCAACCAAGTCGAGTTTGAATACTATGTGATATTGGGCCTCAATATGTTGAACTCAAAATTGGGTATGGCCAAACGAGCAGCCCGTACTATCATAAAACAGGGCCACGATACTAAAAGAAGGGAAAATTACAGGGTAATTTGGGGTGGTCTTTAAATTTTATCCCTCATATTTGAAATCTTTAAATTTTGCCCTTCGGCTAAAACCCATGGGTTCCAGGTTCGAACCCCCGCTTAGTAAAAAATTTAAAAAAAATTCGCAAGGCAGAGTTTAAATTTCGCTATGCCCCCACCGGCATACACTTGTTAAGGAATTACCAAAGCTATGCCGGACCGGCATACTTATGCCTTATGGGCAGACTTGGCATAAGTATGCCGGGTCCGGCATAACTTTGGTAATTCCTTCACAAGTTTATGCCAGGTCCGGCATACTTATGGGCAAACTTTTAGTTAAGCCTTAACTAAAAGTATTTTCCTAGTTATGCCTTATGGGGCAGACTTTTAGTTAAGGCATAACTAAAAGTATGCCTCATAAGGCATAACTTTTTCTTAAGACATAGACTTTGTCTTATAAGGAAAATTTTTAGTTATGCTTTAAGGAAAAGTTCCGCCTTATGGGACATACTTGTAGTTATGCCTTAACTAAAAGTCTGCCCCATAAGACATAACTAGGAAAAGACTTTTAGTTAAGGCTTAACTAAAAGTTTGCCCATAAGTATGTCGGACCTGACATAAACTTGTTAAGGAATTACCAAAGTTATGCCGGACCCGGCATACTTATGCCAAGTCTGCCCATAAGGCATGAGTATGCCGGGTCTGGCATAACTTTGGTAATTCCTTAACAAGTGTATGTCGGGTCCGGTATACACGCGACCCAAACCTTACCTTGCAATTTTTTTTTTAATTTATGCTTGAGCGGGGGTTCGAACCCAGAACATCATGATTTGCTTCATACTCTACGTACCTACAGTTAGAGGCTTAGAATTTGCTATACACTGATAAAGTGAAAGAATTTTACATTATTTAGTCACTTAAAATATAATTACAGGAGATTATCAATAACAAGTGGAACTAGTAATTTGAAAATAAGATAAACAACGTAACGTCTTACAACAGATTAAATTACAGTGATACTATGAAAGTTCTTTATATTGTCGGTGCCGATGAATTTAGGGGCATTTTGGTCCTCCTCTCTTAGTCTTCCAATTATTGTAACAAGGGCAGAATTGCTTGTTCCCATAAGTCCCGGGAGGAACACAAAGACACTTTGCACAACATTTTTGACAGAAGAACATGCATGGCTTCCTGTATTGTGTCTTTGAGCATCTATATGTGCACTTTGGCAAACATTCTGCATATGTACCAAAATTGAAAAATAAAAAATTTGGTAAGGTCATGTAGTATAACATGACACTCTGATTATAAGAAGAAATCAAAATTTCACTCCAAATTTTTTTTAGTGATGTTCAAGATTTAATATATATAACATTTGACCTATTTGGTATATATACAATATAATATTCTGAGGGGTGTTCAACAGACTACCCTTCGATGACTGTAGTTTTGCCAATACTCCCTCCGTCTCAATTTATGGGACTCTTTCCTTTTTAGTCGGTCTAAAAAAGATTGATACTTTTCAATATTAATTTAGTACTCCCCATCTCAATTTATATGATAATTTTCACTTTCGAAAGTCAATTTGACTAAAATTTGAAACTAAAGTGGATTAGATTAACTCAATATTTTAAGATTAAAATTTATATATACGAAAACTACATGGAAAGTACTATAAGTTGCAACTTTTCTCATATTAATTTGGTGAAAAAATACATCTTAAAATATTGATCAAAGTTCATGTAGTTTGAATCTCAGAAAGAAAACAATTCACTTTAATACCTTGAGGGTGGAGACCACCAGGAGTAGTACCATTCTGCAGGAAAAAAACAATTTTATAAGTAAGAATTAGCTACTCCATTGCAAAAAAAAGGAGAGAGAGAGACGCGGGGGGGGGGGGGGGGGGGGGGGGGAGAAGAAAGTGAAAATTCAAGACTTACCATTGGTGAAGTTTTAGGAGGTTGAGGCTGAGGTGCTGGAGTCTCTGTTACAATTTTTGCCTGATAACCATACATAACCAATGCCAAATATCAACCCAAAAAAAAAAATGAAAGTAAATTTGCTAAAAAAAGATTAAATGGTAAAAAAATTGAGATGAGGGAAGTAATGTTGTCGTCAGAGATGAATTTAGAGTAGGTTCTATCGGTTCAATTCACTTATTAGATATGCATAGGTAAAAGAAATATATAATTCATTAACTCTAAATTCTGAATTGGCTTCTAGTTATAAGGCGGGTAGTTTACGGGGTACTTTTAAAATGATACTAGTAAAACTTCATATGAGCTAAGTAATGTTGTCGGGCGGTGACGAAAATCTAGAGCAGATTTTGTCGGTTCAACTGATTCATTATTTCGACATGAATCTAAAGCAGATTTTATAGGTTAAACTGAATTCATTATTTCGACACGAATTATATATGCATTAGAGTGGGGGAGTTGATAACTTACATGAGTTCCGACAAGAAGAATCATTATTAGAAGAGGGAGAATAAGCACTAGGCTAAACTTCTTCTCCATTTTGTTCTTTCTTGATAAGAATGCTATATAAATTGAGGAAGTGATGACCAAAAGAGAAACAAAAAGAAACTAATGTTTGATGGTTTATGTTGTTTGGAATGTTAGATGAGGTATTTATAGGCAGTTGGAAACTCAAAAAGTGTTTTGAATTCTGTGGGTATTTTACAATGTTAACATTATTCTTTGATAGCAACATGATTATCATACCCCGAATGTGATGAAATGATAAAGGTTTTTCCACCCTCAATTAGAGATCGGGACATGTGTTGTCAGAGTATGACTTACGGGTTTGGTCGAATCAGAGACAAAGTCAGGATTTGAAGTGTACGGGTTCGAAATTCTAGTTCTTATAAGTTACTAAATTTTAAATTAATAATTTGTATATACTGAATGAATTTTTTAAAATAAATATAAGGTTTGAATTACAGCTACTTGGTTCGGTTGAACCCCTAACCAAAAACCTAGTGCTATTCCTGGGCGAAACTCATTAGTTTTGGTCTAAACTTTGTATTTGTCTTAAAAAAAATTGTACAAATTATTAATTTAGAACCAATAACTTAAAAGAACTAAAATCTTGAATCCATAAGCTTCAAATTCTAGCCCTGCCACTAAATTCATAGGTCTCGAATTTGAATCTTCTTTGGCAGGGAGCGTTAAAACTCCCCCGATGAGCTTTATATAGAGCGAATCCATATGAATTGGGTGAACGAATTTTGTATACCGGACGATAAACAAAATATATTACAAAAATAGTTTTGTCAGGTTATTATTATATTGGAAAAGTAAATCCAAATTAATCGAACCAATAAATGTCGTCTTTCAACAAAAAAATTGTGAGTTTATTATTATAGTATTAAATAAACTTCAGTGACTCACGTAAGATTAACCCTACTAAATGGAGGTGGTATGTTAAGTAAATAAATCATTTATAAGGCGCACAATTACTTTACAATGAATTTTATTGATTAATAACCTAGCAAAATGATAACTAACTAACTATGACATGTAAAACTACGTACCGATCGTGTACAAAATATTTACGCTATCAATGTATATATTTTAACTTAGAATCCATTAAAATTAATGAACAAGAAAACAAACAAAACAAAGCAAAAAAGTTGGTGGTCAATTTACATAGGGAAGACAGCCAAGAATCCTTGTGAAAATCCAGAATGAAAATGAAAGTAGAAGACACTTCACATGTGTTCACTAGCTCTCACATGTTCCCAATAAGATTTAGAGGTCTGCAATGTTCTTGAAGGCCTAACAGATAAAACCTACATAAACTATATAACATTCAAAAGAAAACAAACTCTTTATCTTCAAAATAACTATTTATATGAAGAAAAAAAAATTGTCTTTATAGACAGGTGGTAGGAAGATTGAAAATGTGTAGAAGGAGCTTTTCTTCAATCTAATAATCTATTCAAACTTCTTGTGAACCATTGTTTTTTTTTCTTATACTAATAAAATTCTGATGCGCACACCTCAACTATTTCGTTTGATATTTGATATGGGTTTCATCGGATACTAGTTATTAAGCTAATTTATGAATACCTTCACTATTTTACGTGATACCTGCTAACAAATTCACGGGGTACCAGCTACCGAGCCAATTTACGAGCACCTCAACTATTTTACTGGATACTTGCTATCTTCCATCAACACATACACTGAATAGTTCTATGAACTAAAGCTTGGATAGATAGGAGAAAACCACCTAATGTTTTTGTCTCTGCCGAAATCTAAATCCACGCACTCATTTTATTGATCAATAGGCCAAACTTCTCGTGAACCATATAAATACAATTCATCATTTTGCAGGAAAATACTTATAGTTGTTTGCTATCTTCTGTTCATAGCTTTTGCCTTGGAAGTTAGTGAAATTTAGGCATGTGTGGACCACAAAGATTTTCGGATTTAGCAGGTTATGCTTTGTCGGTTCATTATAGTAGTCTCGTGACTTGCTTTTGGCATGGGAGTCAATCTACCTACAAATGGAAGAAAATTAATCATGTTACCAAAAAATTTGCCCTATTAGCTTGTTGTCAACCAATAGGGCCAAAATTATAGTACATATCGAAATAGGACCGAGATTGAAAGATTTCATGTTCTAGCAAGATATTTTAATATGAGAAGTTCTATATTATGCTAAATTCATTGTTCCTGTAGTTTGTAACAAATTTACCCATCCAAATTACCCCAGTGCAAAAACCAAACTACATTACTTAATTGGATGATGTGGAAACAAAGAAAAGTACATCTGCAATAGAGGCACCTAATACCATGGTAACTGCATTATCACAACAGAATCAAATACTTAATTCAAAAGACTCACATAGCAATAATTTTCTTTGCAGTAACAAAAATACAGAACATCGGCCATCGGGTTTACATTGATTCTTCTTGACCAAAGCCGCTTAGACAAAACAGAGGATATTAAGGTGGTTGTGCTGCTGCTACTGCTGGTTGAGGCTTCTGCTGATAAGCAGCTTGGTCACCGGCAGAAGGTGGGGGAGGTGGTCTCGTAGCTTGATAAGGCGGGGGATACTGCTGATAATGTGGAGGCGGTGGTGGTGGCATATACCCATAGGGTGGTGGCGGATAGTAAGGCGGGTAAAATTGACCTTGAGGTGGAGGTGCCGGTGGATATGCATAATGCTGTCCTTGTGGCTGTTTTTCAGAACCACTCTTGTTTTCAGGCCCCGACCCTGAAGCTGAACTAGAAGCTCCCTCCTGAGATGGAACAACGGCACCCATCCTTTGAGGATCCATTGACGGATAATATGCTCTTTCCTGCTGAGGCATTGGCGGAATGTTGAAGTATTGCATTGGTTGTGGGGGTTGTTCCTGAGTGCCTGGGGGTGGAGGAAGCTGATTCTGCTGTTGTGATATGACAGCTCTGGGCAACAATCCACTATGAGTCACTTGCTGTCTTGCTTCATCAGACATCTCGATCTCTGCTTTAGGAGCTTGTGGTCTCCCCCAGAGCAGCTTCAGTCTCAAGCCCTTTATCACTAGCTTGTTTGCTAGTTCCTCAGCCGCTTTCTCTGCACCTTCTCTTGTAGTGTAGGTTACAAAAGCACAACCACGCTGCAACACCATTTTAACAGACTCGATTTCTCCATGTGCGTAAAACTGGTCCTTTAGGTCCTGCTCACTGACTCTTGCATCAACACCACCCACATAGAGGGTTCTAATGCTCTCGTCATCAGGGGGCTCTAATGAAGGCATTTCACCTGCCTTATTAAGTAGCTTCATAGCCACAGGATCATTAACTCTGCAAGCATTGCAGGTAACATAATGACAACACTTCTTGAGCCAAAAATACGAACGAGCTAGTAATATAGCTCTTTTAAGTTAATGAAGATCATTGGGATAATTAATATTCAGGAAAGAGTAGATGCAACAAGATGACACTAATCTAGCAACAATGAAGGTGGACATTTCAAAGCTGTAAACAGTACGGTATTAGCTTCTCAGAATAAGAGAAGAATCGAATTGCTCCAGCATTGCCTAATAAACTTGTAATCCAGATGACAGAGCTATGCAGTTAGGGTGACCTCGCTAGTCCCACCTTCTCATCTAATACTTGACCTATGTCACCTAGATCCATTAAGGGTGCCGGACATGGATGTCTGTTGAGGTGTTTGATTTTCCAAAGGTTCCATAGTTAGGAAGGAAATTAAAAGATTGTTAATACCTAAGTTGCTCGGACTCGGGTGCGGGTGTCCGATGCGAGTGCAGATCTAGAGGTCGGATCCTTCATGACCTAAATTTAAGATTCGGGGATACGGATCCAGGTATGGATACTGGTGCGGGGATTCAGCCAGAAATAATTCAAATATCTAAAAATAGAGTTATAAAACCTAAATTATGAGACATTTTGTGGAAAACTTGAGGAGAAAATATTGATCAAGAGGAGAATCTCAGGAGGAGATAAAAGGAAAAGGAGTGACATAGGAAGTTTCTATATACAAAGTTTTCCATTTTCTTTGATTTTACTATAGCTTTTGTTTTGATTGCATAAATCATTGAATCTGTCCGGAATTTCTCCCTCGATTTTGGTCAAAGTACCCAAAATTGGTTCACCGGATCGGGTATGGATCCCACACCTACACCCATGTCGTGTCGACACGGTGCAGCACTGAAAGTGAAGAATCCGAGCAACATACTTAATACCGATGCGACGATATGGCTAGTAGGCAAGCAAATTAAGGTTAAATGTCTGTGATTTTGACTATCAAATATCTTCTCAAAGGAAAAATGTGAATGGTCTTGTACATGCAGAGATTGTTACCGTGATCAACATTGAAAATTGGGAACCTATGTGGCTCAGTATCGAGTCTATATTGAGGTGCAGACACAAGTTCAGCTATGCATCATCAGAGTCCAGGCAACATAGTCCCTAACTACACGTGTGACCAAGCAACTTTTTTGATGTCCACTGATTCAAAAGTAGGTAAGAATTTGAATAAGAAAAGAAAAAAAACACAGCATCACTATTGAATCAGCTGCTGTTGCTGAGCAAGGGGTTCTGTCTTTTCCTTGTAATCCAGGACACTTCACTCTGTGGAAACTCATTCCATAGATTACAGATCCCTATCCTGCACCTTCCCTGACCAAGCCAAGCATCAAAACTCTTTCTAACTGTACTGTATGTTGGGGCCCTTTTGTTCCATGTTGAGATAGAACATTAATTGTTACTACTACTTATTATTAAAGTTAGATTGTTAGATTAGTTAATTATTAGTTTGTATTAGACGAATTTTATGGAAAAAAAAACGATTTCAAAACTATATATGTAACACGGTATCAAAATTCAAAAAAAAGTATGAACAAGCAACAAGAGAGGATGCTATAAACAGCCATTGACAGTTTGACACCAGGAGATTAAATGTCAAAATGGTTATACAAGCATTTAAGAAACAAAAAGCATTCAAATTAACAGGATAAAGATTCAGTTGCACATACCCATAGTAACGGTCCTTAATGTTTTGCTGTGACAACTCCCCGGTCTCAGGCATCTCATGCCTGTAAGGGCACTCCAAACCTCTTGTGCATTGACCACGTATATAGAAACTGCAAACATGTGCCCGATTTCTCTTGTAGTATGGAGTTGTTCTTTGGAGCTTCAAAATAGTGTCATTTGCACGGACTTTCCCATATGAAGATTCATAATCAATCCCTGCCCTTGCCTGTTCAGAAAGAAAATGTAGGCCGATAGGAGAAAATAGAAAAGAAGAGTGATTAACATACAACAGTTATCTGAGGCTGATCTTTTATGTTTACTATGTATCACCATGTTCAAAATATTATATATTTAAGCAATCTCATTCCTTATGTACTCCTCCATCGGAGGGGAAAATCAATAATAACACAGCCCCAATAAATCAATTCTGGGCTAAAAGAAAGTTTCGGCTCAAAGATTCAGCAAACTTTCGAATAAGCTAATCAACATTTGCACCCTAATAGTTGCAAGTAAAAAATGTTCACTGTAACAAGCACATGCCCTCAGTAGTAAATGAGCATTATTTTAAAGGAGGAGGAGAAAGAAAGGGGGGGGGGGGGGGGGGGGGGTTGTGTATGTTAATAACAGAAGACAAAGTAAAGGACAATGTTTGAACAAAAGTATGACCTTTTTATGCATGTAAACTGTGAATGTGCAGGTGGTTCACAAAGGTGTATTATATTAACTATTAAAAGACTTCCAGTTGAAGCTTCACGTACCCTGCGGTCATGCTCCTCGGCAAAATATTCTCTATTAACGTCACTCTTGGGAATTGAATCATTAGAATTGATACTGAGAGCAGTGTCCCGGACCTGAACTGGCAAACCATACTCAAGATCCAAAAGACAAACTTGACAAACATTCTTCAACTTGCTGCAGGTCTGACAGATCTCAGATTTTTTGTATCTTGCATCCCGACCAGGCCTCCATCTGAACACTGTGAAGGGTCGTGTGCATATCTTGCACTCCTTGTCATAATCTGCTTTCGTCTGTAAGGAAAAATGACAACATTAAAATGTTCAATACTTAAGCATGGAAAAGAAACGATGAATTGACAAGGGGCCAGAAGTAACCACGTCATAAAACCCAGGTCAATCTCTATGATGTGCACGAAGAAAGCTGACATTTTGATAATAGGAATGGCTAGTAGAAGCAATAAAGCAGGATACAGCTTTGTATTTAGGAAATTAGACCTCAGCTTTTTTTTTTTTTGATAACCGTGGTGTCGAGACCAGCTTGCGCGCACCTCAACTAATTCCTCGGGATACATGTCACCTCTCACCAGTCACATATACCAGATAACTCTGTCCACCAAGACTAGAACAGATGGGACGAAATCACCTAGTATTTTGTCTCTGCTGGGAATTGAACCCGAGATCTCATGGTGCTCAACCCTCATTGACCACTAGACCACACCCTTGGGTGCAGGAAAGTTGTCCTCATTTAACGACACGAAAAACGAATATAGAATCTATTTTGTTAAGAACGTGATTCAAGCAAGTGTATAACCTAATCAAGACTCAGCAAACAAGGACTAGAAAGAGAGTAATAGGCTTACAGCCTTTCTCTTTATGAAAAAAGGATCATCACTCTTCCTTTATGACTCAAGGACACTACTTGAAAAGTTATCTTCAATATATACAAGCAGCCAGATGCATCACACGTTACAAATACTTCAGTAAGAAACTGAGGCGTATCAGAAATAACAGAATGCACTCTAACCTTGAAGTTTGATTCCTTATAAAAAAAAAACTACGAATTATAGTCCCTAATTTGAATAAAGTGGTCCTGTTTATTATGGTTTTACCAAGTAGAAATGCAAATCCTTCTGTTAGTAACAAACTGTTCCACTATTCAATAAAACTGCCGATGGAAAACAGATGACTTATCTACGATCCTGATTCTTGAGATACAGAGGGTTTATCTAAAATCCTGTTTCCTGAGATACCAATCCCACTATACAGAAATGAGTTTTTGGATAGTTTATCAATGTAAGAGTGATATATACAGGGTCCGCCGGGTCAATGTGCAACAGACTCAACGAGTTCAATTTTGCACAATTATTTTTTAACGGAGCATACATATATATTGCCAAAAGAATATATTAGAAAAAGTAAAGTTTCAGCAAATATTTTGCTCTAAACCCATAATCGCAGAAATGCAATGGTTCAGGGGTAAGGCCTAAACATACGTTGAACCCATCAAGTTTAAATCTTGGATCCACCTCCAGCTATATTCACCTAAAATTAAGACAGATAACTCCTCAATTTAGTACGCGCAGGATGTGTGGTGGGTGCACGTCACAAGTTTGAATCCTGACTTGTGGACCAAGTCTAGTATTTATGTCAAGAAGGGTTAGAGGGACATACCACTATCCACCTAATGTCAAAGTATAATTTTTATTTTTATTTTGAAACTGGTAACTTTGAATAAGTAACTTCATTAATTTCTTTTTCAAGCATTAGTTTGTGTTTATCAAATTGAGGCCTTTTCTCTTTAATCCTTTTGCCAGCTTGCCAAAGCAGTCAAGTATAACTTTTTTTTGGGATCAAGTACAGTAGGATTTCATTAATCAATCATCTAGAGGATGTAATTGATTACTAAACACGACTTAACTCCCCTAAATGCACATGCAACTAAGAAAATCCAAAAAATCTACTGGACTAATATCAACAAAATAATTACTCCAAGATCAAAAGGTCTCAAATTATGTCCAACTTCATGCTTGTGTTCTCTCTGCTAGCGATACTCTAAACATAATCCTATGCATAGGAGGGAAAATGACAAAAAAGTGACCTTTTTAAAACCAAATTAACATTTTTTTAAACCAAATTTAACTAATTTGGATGGAAGAAGCTCAATAAATTAGGAGAACATTAGCACAAAATCAGTTCCTAAATTCCACAGAGGAACCAAATGAATCCTGTAAACACAAAACCCCTCAATTCTAATTCAAAAACAACATAAGCATACTCCTTCCGTCCATTTTTACTTGTCCATGTCTCACTCGGCACACCCCTTAAGGGGCCATAATAATAAGGGTAAAATAAGTATGAAATGGTAAATTATCTCTTGGTTTACCAAACTGGACAAGTTAAGACAGACATCTATTTTTAGTATACTGGACAAGTAAAAATGGAAGCAGGGAGTACCAAAAAAGAGGAACCAAATGAATCCTATAAACACAAAACCCCTAAATTCTAGTTCAAAATCAACATAAACATAACAAACAAACCCTAATACTACAAAAACAAACACCAAATCATAAAATTATCGGAAAAGGGCCAAATATACCCCTGTACTACGAGAAAAGGTTTAAATATACCCCTCGTTATACTTTCGGTCCAAATATACCCTTGTTGTTATACTATTGGTTTAAATATACCCCTGTACTATCAAAAACGGTTCAAATATACCCTTCCTCCGTTAAGATTGTCCGAGATGGACATCCAATCCTACGTGTCACGGACATTTGATGAGGTGGATACCACGTGGCATGCCACCTCAGCGCTGCTAACCCATTTTACCCATCTACCCTATTTCCTTCCCCTCCACCACAAAATTAACTATCGTCAAAATCAGATCATTCCCATCCATCTTGTGTGTTCCTAAATTAAAGATGTGTATCTTGTACTAAAATGTCTTTTGAATCTTGTGATTATAAACTTGTCACCTCTAGTGTTTGAATTGTCAACTTACTAAACATCCAAAAAGAGACGCTCTTTTTAGAATTTACCAAAAAGGAAAATAAGACACTTAAGGGAGTAACCAAAAAAAAGAAGAACCAAATGAATCTTATAAACACAAAACCCCTAAATTCTAGTTGAAAAAACAACATAAACATAACAAACAAACCCTAATACTACAAATAGTATTGCTTACCATTCTAACATAGGGACTATCACCAAGACAAGACTCACAAATAATGGGGAAATCAGATCGTTCCCATCCATCTGCTTCTGCATCTCGAAGCAACCTATGCGCCATTTATTTACTCACTACTTTTTTTCCTGTCAAAGGAAACAAGATCAATTGAACCTTTTTTTTTTCTCTTCACATAAACTGCATAAAAATTTCATATTTTAATTAATAATAAATAAGTACAGCAAATAGAAGGTACCTAATTAGGTTAATTTAGCAAACCACACACCAATTTTTACCACAGCAGCGGTGGAGGAGTTACGGCGGCAGAGCAAAAGGAACGACAACGAAAAAAGCCCACTACTGTGCCAAGGAAGAGAAGAAAGAGAAGGAAAATAGAATTTTCAATAACTTTTATTAGGGGAAAAATTCACAAATATAAAAAAATAGCTCAAAACTTACTTACGAAATAATTAAAAAAATAGGTCAATTTTGATAGTATTATTGCCGCGATAAACATACAGTGTAATTTTCTCTTTTATTAGGAGTAGTTTGTCCATGAGAATTTTTCACTTTTTCTGATTTTCTTTTTAGCGTTTGGCTCAATTCCAATTTTATTAGCTCAGTTGATTGGCTACCTAACATTCACTTTCACTTTGTTGGTGAGGGTTTCATTCCCCCACCTTATACTCTCTTCTCAATTTCCCCTTGCCCTATCACCTATGTAATAAAAAGAAAAGTTAAAAAAAATAGATATTTAGTAAACACAAAAAATCCCATTTTCATTTTTTTTTCACTTTTATTACATTTAAATAACTAAATATTCTTTGCAAAAATTATAACCAAACACAACTTCATCTTCAACTCCAACTTTAAAATTCTAAGGCCCTGTTTGTCCATAGATATAAAAAAAAAAAATCACTTTTTTTAGAATTTTGAAGTTGGAATTGGAGTTCAGTTGGAGTTGGAGTTAGAGTTGGAGTTGTGTTTGGCCATAGTTTTTGAAATTATAGTTTTTGGTGAAATGTGGTTGTAAAAAAAGTGAAAAAAATGAATTTTTTTGAAAAATAAGTTTTTTGAGTTTTTAGTATTCCGGAATACAACTTCAAGTTGTATTCGGAATTCTCATGGCCAAACGCTGATTCCGAAAAAAAAAAGTGAAATTTTTTTTGGAATAAAATAAATAATTCTTATGGCCAAACGGGAGCTAAATAAAGTGAAAAACTATTTGGCTTTCATGGCCAAATGCTTAATTCTTAAAATACCTAGGAGGAAACAGATTTCTTGACGTCTTACAATTTGAATTGAAGAAATGACCTTTTAGATTTTTTATGTGTTTTTTTTCAACTCTCTTATAAAAAAGATAGAAAATTAAAAAATATTTTATAAGTGGGCTATAAAATCATTTCGTACAATTCTTGGTTAAAGATATTTACCTTTCAATAAATTGATGTCCACTTTTAATCCGTTAAACTGTGAATTTTTACACACTTAACGGTAATTAAATACTAAATCATTCAATTATGTAAGTATTATGTTAAATTTTATACTGTTTTTTCATATTTAAATGTGATATAATTTTAAATTTTATCTAAATATTACTATTGTTTATACATAAAAAGTAGGGCTGAGCATAAGTACCGAAAATTAAAAAATCGGATCGAATTGAACCGAACTTCAAAAAACCGAAACCGAAAGAACTGAACTACACTAGTTTGGTTCGGTGTTCGGTGTCCACCTTCAAAAAACTGAAACCGAAATTGCCAAACTGAAGTTTGATAAAACAGAACCGAAGAACTAAACGCACACCGAAATTTAATACATTACCCAAAAAAATTAAAATAGTCCAAGCCCATTAAGTTTAAGCAAAAAAAAAAAAACAATTGTAACAAGCTCTCTTTTGCTTTTGTATCCCTAATTTTTCACTTCAGTTGAGAAAATCAAATATCCTTAACAAAGGAAAGTGACTAGGATGTGTCTTTAAGATTAATATATGTCCTTTATGTGTTTTCTTAGTTATTCTTATTGTATGTATATAACACCTAGTAATCCTATATCATGGTTATGATTTTCTGTTCTTGTATATCCTATTTGTTTAATTTTGATTTCAATTTATCAGTTTTATGTTTTATTGCTTTTGAGAATATGAATTGTGTAAATGGAATCGCTTCTAATATTATATTAAAAAAATCGAATTGAAAAAATCAAAACCGAACTGAACCGAAGTTCAAAAAATCGAAACCGAACTGAACTAATTTGGTTCGATGTTCGGTGTCTACCTTCAAAAAATCGAAACCAAAATAGCCAAATTAAAATTTAAAAAAATCGAACCGAAGAACCGAACGCGCACCCCTTATAAAGTGACCAAAAATGCATATTGAAGATAAAATATGTGTAAGTGTAATATTATGAAAGTCAGAATCAAAATTCATTTATAAGAGAAGGACTAAAATGAAATTATAAAGACCATCATTTCATTCCATTTTTAGTAAAATGGCAAACATATTTTATTTTAGTAATGAGAAAAGAGGTGGATCGCATGTGCAGTTCTTTGCGGGAGTCCCAATAAGTGCTATCCCATCCAATAGTATATATTTTGAGAGAACATTATTCAATTAAAGAAAACGTATAAGAAAGAATTATAAAATGAAATTCTTTTTATGGTCTTTATGCGTATGCAAACCCACATAATTTAATAATAAATAATAAATCGAAATAATAGATTCATCGCAAATCATTTCGAAATTAAGAATTTTTTTTTTAGTTCAATATTTGTTGGAATTGACACTTTATATCCAGATAGATGGTATCTTGTAAATTTGAAATTCTATGCCCTGTGTTAGCATAAAGGAGGAGGAGATGGAAGGTTGTACTCAAAATTTATGTTGGAATTGGCCAGTATAAGGAGGTAATAACCAGAATGAAATTTTATATAATCGTGAAAATGCCATATCATGCGCACCTATTAGAATTGGAACAGACCTATCAAATCCACCTATCATCGCTGGTATAACAAAAAAAAAAAAATTGAGAAAGCGTTAGTCCCTTTTTATATGAATGAAATAGCATTTAAATGCTACTTATAGGTATCGAATGTGTACAATTTAACTTATAAATTGTTTTTTCCAAATAAATGAGACACATTACCAAATGTGACTTATAAATCACATACTCTTGATTGATTTGAAGGTTTGTTCAGTCAAACACTGTTGAATGTTGATGAATACTAGACTACGTATGTCACTCAAAGAGCGAAACCCTTCAACTAGAAACGATAATAAAAAATCACGAATACAACCCACAAATCACATATGTCAAATGCAGACTTGCACTTTGATTTCTCTTCATAATAATACACAATTCATATGTCTCATTTATTAAATACAACTAGTTAGTTTCATTTCCAAAATGCAATTTGAGTTATTAATGATATATGCCAGATAAACCGTTAATTCAATTGAAAAGATATAATTAACGCCTAGCACGGATGACAAATAATAACAGTGTAATTGCATTTGAAAGGCTCAATAATGAAATAAAACGTCTTATCGTCTCATACTACGAAGTTCTTCATTCTTAAGACTCGAATTTTGCATGAATTCTACCTTTTTCATAACACCATCTATATTAAAAAAAAAAAAATTAAATAGAAACATTACTTCAATGCAAAAAGAAAAAGAAAAAGATATTATAAAGAAGAAAGAAACATTCTTCCACTTTACTTCCTCACTACTCGCAACTTCCAAAGCGAATCTCTTGTCCAGTAATGTTTCGATCTGCAATTCTTCTCTTTTCTGAACTCCAAAATCCCACAAAGATCTGTCAATAACCCCCCAAAAAATCCACTAAAAATCACACATTTAGTCCAATTTTCCAATCAAAAGTAGAAATGAATAGACAAGTTGGATGAAAAATGAAAAGAACCAATAGAAAGTGCAGGCTTTGGTGGCCAACACATCTGTCTTCATTAAATCAATTGAATAATTTGCATTCATATGCTTTCTTGTTTGGTTGGTTCATTTCTTCATCTGAAGCTTCTTTTGACATTGTTGTTGCTTTTGCTTGTGATGAATCTGCTCTTCTTTCCATGACCAGAAATATGAATCTTGAGGTAAAATTTCATAAATAGCCCTTCAAAGATTCAATTTTTATAGTAAATAGCCCTTCAAAGATTCAAACTTTACAATTTGGGTTTATGTGAATTATGTAATTCAGTGTTTTTCTAGTTTGTTGTGGGAAAGTTGAAAAGTGGTTAATTGGTTAATGTCTTAATGTGAAGTGGGTTAATCACAAAATGTGAAAAAGATGAAACATGGTGAATCTTGAGGTAAAATTTCCTATATAACCCTTCAAAGATTCAATTTTTTCAATATTGGTTTATGTGAATTATGTAATTTAGTGTTTATGGGTTTATGTGAATTACTCTCATTAGACGGAGATGACAGTCATACTTCCACAAACTCTTGAATGAAGGAGGGGACAGAGACATTGTGTTGGGAGATTTGGAACATACAGGGAGGCGTCACGATTTTGGGTATTGCAGGAGTATTAAGGTTGAGGAGGTTAAGAGTGTTGTTCGTAGGATGCGCAGGGGAAGAGCGATCGGACCGGACGAGATTCCTGGGGAATTTTGGAAGAGCGCGAGCTCGGTAGGTTTGGAGTGGCTGACTAGGTTGTTTAATGTCATCTTTAAGACGACAAGGATGCCCGAAGAATGGAGGTCGAGCGTAATGATCCCTCTATACAAGAACAAGGGGGATATCCAGAGTTGCAACAACTATAGAGGTATCAAGCTGCTAAGCCATACTATGAAAGTATGGGAAAGGGTGAGGAGAGGCGTGTCTATTTGAGAGAACAAGTTCGGATTCATGCCGGGACGCTCAACTACAGAAGCCATCCATCTTATGAGGAGACTGGTCGAGCAGTATAGGGAGAGGAAGAGGGATTTACACATGGTATTCATCGACTTAGAAAAGGCTTACGACAAAGTCTAAGAGAGATCCTATGGAGATGTTTGGAGGCTAAAAGTGTACCTATGGCGCACACTAGAGTGATCAAGGACATGTATGAGGGAGCCAAAACCAGGGTAAGGACAGTAGGAGGGGACTCAGAGCACTTCCCAGTTGGGATGGGGTTGCATCAAGGATCAGCTCTTAGTCCGTTTTTATTTGCCTTGGTGATGGATGGATTGACGCGACAAATTCAAGGTGAGGTGCCATGGTGTATGCTTTTCGCGGATGACATAGTCCTGATCGACGAGACTCGTAGTGGAGTTAACGCTAAGCTGGAGGGTTGGAGACATACCTTGGAGTCTATAGGGTTTAAGCTGAGTAGGACCAAGACAGAGTACTTGGAGTGCAAGTTCAGTGAAGCACCTCAGGAGGTTGGCGTGGAAGTTAGGCTTGGTACCCAGGCCATCCAGAAGAAAAGTAGTTTCAAGTATCTTGGGTCTATCATGCAAGGCAACGGAGAGATTGATGAGGATGTCACACATTGTATTAGGGCAGGGTGGATGAAATGGAGGCTCGCTTCCGGAGTGCTATGTGACAAGAAGGTGCCACCGCAACTTAAGGGCAAGTTCTACAAAGTGGTGGTTAGACCGACTATGTTGTATGGGGCGGAGTGTTGGCCAGTTAAGATCTCTCATGTTCAAAAGATGAAAGTTGCTGAGATGAGAATGTTGAGATGGATGTGTGGACACACCAGGAGAGACAGGATTAGGAATGAGGCTATTTGGGATAAGGTGAGAGTGGCCTCGGTGGAAGACAAGATGCGGGAAGCGAGACTGAGATGGTTTGGGCATGTGAAGAGGAGAGTTACGGATGCCCCAGTGCGGAGGTGTGAGAGGTTGGCCATGGATGGTTTTAGAAGAGGTAGGGGTAGGCCGAAGAAATATTGGGGAGAGGTGATTAGACAGGACATGGCGCAGTTACAGCTTAGCGAGGACATGACCTTAGATAGGAGGGTTTGGAGGACCTATATTAGGGTAGAAGGCTAGTAGATAGTCTCGTTATCCTTCATTATTAGTAGGCGCATTATCTCAGTAGAATTTCTTGTGCTTTGATTTCTACTATTATCTGTTATTTCCTGTATTTTGATTATTCTATCTTATCTGTGTTGCTTTCGTTATTTGCATTTCCATATCGCTTTGAATTTCTTAGCCTATCTGACCTCTTTTTATGATTTTCATTGAGCCGAGGGTCTTTCGGAAACAGCCGTCCTACCTTGGTAGGAGTAAGGTCTGCGTACACTCTACCCTCCCCAGACCCCACGTTGTGGGATTCCACTGGGTTGTTGTTGTTGTTGTTGTTGATGTAATTTAGTGTTTTTCTAGTTTGTTATGAAAAAGTTATGACCACCCATGTGAATCTTGAGGTAAAATTTCCTATATAACCCTTCAAAGATTCAAACTTTCCAATGTGGTGTTATGTGAATTATGTAATTTAGTGTTTTTCTAGTTTGCTCTTTTCAGATTGCTTTATCCTGGCTTTTTTTTTTTTGGCTTTCGTTAGTTTCATTTTCATATTGCTTTGATCATCTTGTCCTTATTTGACCTTTTTTTGTCATGTTTCTCTTGAGCCGAGGGTCTTTCAGAAGAAGCCTCCCTACCTCGGGGAGGTAGGGGTAAGGTCTGCGTACACTTTACCCTCCCCAGTGTTTTTCTTGTTTGTTGTGAAAAAGTTATGATGACCCATATGAATCTTGAGCTAAAATTTCATATATAACACTTCAAAATTTCAAACTTTACAATCTGAGTTTATGTGAATAACATTATTTAGTGTCTTTCTAGTTTGTTGTGAAAAAGTTGAAAAATGGTTAACTGGTTAATGTATAAATGTTTTTTGATGACTGGTTAATGTATAAATGTGAAAAAGGTGAAATGGGTTAATCTCAAAATGTGAAAAAGATGAACCTTGGTGAGCTGAGTTAATGTTTAAATGTGGAAAGGTGAAGTGGATAAAGCCACAAAAATGGAAGATTAAGACATCCATTTGGGTCAAATTTCCAATCAAAAGTAGAAATGAATAGACAAGTTGGATAAACAATGAGAAAAAACAATAGAAAATGCAGGCTTTGGTGGCCAACACATCTATCTTCATTAAATCAATTGAATAATTTGCATTCCTATGCTTTTTTGTTTCTGAAACTTCTTTTGACATTGTTGTTGCTTTCGCTTGTGGTGAGTCTGAACTTCTTTCCATGACTATCCATATGAATCCCGAGGTAAAATTTCATCAATAACCTTTTAAAGATTCAATTTTTACAATCTGGATTTATGTAATTTAGTCTTTTTCTAGTTTGTTGTGAAAAAGTTGGAAAGTGGTTAACTGGTTAAAACATTAATGTGTCTCAAAATGTGAAAAAGATGAAACACGGCGAGCCGGGTTACCGTGATTTCAAATTTTACAATCTGGGTTGATGTGAATTCAATATCTAAGTTAGTGTTTTCAAGTTTGTTGTGAAAAAATGGTGAACTGGTAATGTATAATTGTGAAATGGGTTAATCTCAAAACGTGCAAAGGATGAAACATGGTGAGCTGGGATAATGTTTAAATGTGGAAAGGTGAAGTAGATAAAGCTTTAAACTTCCTTCCCTCTCTTATTTTAGTATTTGACACCATTTTATGGAGATGGACTTAGTAATGAAAATTTGTTTTTTTTTTTTAAATAATGTTTGGCATCTGTAGAGTAAAAGTTGTGATGAATTAAGTTTTTATTTGATTGGTATGGTTTTAACAATTGCTAAGGGATTGCTCTTGCAATGACACTAGAAATAAGAAAACAGAAAGTCTGGGTTTAGAGCCTGTTTGGATGGGCTTAAAAAAAGCAGCTTATAAGCCAAAAAAAATAAGTTGGGCTATCCAACCACTGCTTTAGCTAAGCTAAGCCAAACGGGCCCAATTATTTTTTTGGGCTTATTTTAAGCATAAAATGGCTTTAAGCTGGCCAGCCAAACACTCAAAAAAGCTGAAAACAACTTATAAGCAACTTATAAGCCAATCCAAACGGGCTCTTAGACAATTAGTACCTTTTGGGACTAATGATGCTTGATTGGATATTTGAGGGATCTGCATAAATAACTGTTATGAGGACTGTGATGTGGGATTATTAAGTGGGTGGTTAATGTGTAACTTTCTCCTTGTTCCAAGTATAAGCCGCGTTAATGCTATGAAAATGTGGTAATGTTTTTCGCAATGGCGCTTGGAATAAAATAACATTCTCCCCTTCACACACGTAAAGCAGTAAATGCATGTAACTTAAGGAGATAAAATTTCTAAAACTCGAGCAAATGGATGAATATGATTGATGTGAGCAAGTTTCTTCTGGTTTTTATTTGATTGGAAAAGTCTTGATAATAATTGTCGAATATAATTTGAGAGTCAACTTGAATTTAGAGATGTTTGGGATCATTGATACACCCACAAAACATGGACTGTGTAAGTGGCTTTTGTGGTCGGGTAACCCTCCGCGCATTATAGTTTTGTCCCGAATTATAGAAAATCACGTTGTTATCACTTATACTGTGTAACTATTCCATGCTAGTGCATGACATTGATTCATTTGTATATATATTTTTTGAAAACTGATTTTATAGTTTTACAAGTTTGTTGCGATTATTTTCGACGAATACTTTTGTCTAAATTTATCCTATGATTTCTGTCCCATTTTATTAGAGGGTTCTTCAAGGCATAAACAGAAAGATGCCTGTGCTTCTACAAGATAAAAGCAAGTTCTCTCTGCTAGGTTATTATGCAGCAGATTGCAGCAGTAATGGGCAGTTACTAATGGTCAGAGGCAAAGGGAACAAGCATATCAACTCTGCTAATAAGAGGACATGCTTGTGTGCTGAACAACTTGCACCTCAAGGAAAGCGTGGAAGATGGAAATGTGGATGTCACAAATTGGACAAGATACTAGAGCAGTGTAGAACATTCTCCTTAGAGGATAACATTTGGGCACAGATTGGATGTGATAATTCTCAAGCTGTTAGCAGAAAAGTAGAGCTAATACCAAAAGTGCATCATCTACATAGGAAGGGAGAAGCCATATTCCAATTAGATGTCCACGTATGTAAGTCATAATCACCCATACGACATCTTTAGATTTCCTTGACTTTATCTGGCAGTTCCTTATTGTTCTATTTTCGTCAAAATAAACTCAGGTAGTGTTTTATGGAATTCCTGTGTTTGGTGGCCACTATTACTCATTGGGTTTCGAGAGTCCATCTGAGCGGGTGACAAACCATTGCAGGAAGCCTGAATGGGTTAAGGATCTTAACAGGAAGCAGCCATATCTTGACTTGGTATATCAATTATGAAGTTTAAACTTACCTTCACTGTGTAGTGATTCTAACCTGCTTTCTCATTTTCTGGAAAACAGGATGCTGTAATTCTATCTATCAACACTGCTAATGCGGCTAAAATCTTTACAGAAGCAAATAATTCTGCCAAAAGATCCAGGGTTTCCTTTCATTTCTTTTGCATGTAATTTCTTTTAAACTTTAAACATGCTTCGATTTTCTGCTGCTCCATTTGTTTGTCTGCTATTTCTAATAGCTATCAAATGGCTTTCCAGGTTTTCTATTTTGACTTGGCAACTGCTTGCTGTATTGCTTGCATCATTCTCAACTATCTTCTACGTCATCCTTCAGTCCTTCCATGTCTGTTTGATCCATGTGTCCCACTCGTATATCTATGTTGCATTGGAGAAGGTATTCTGCATTACATGCAAAAATCTGGAAATCCGATGCTGCCAGCTCCTCTATTGGCCGGTTATTCTCAAAGATTATGGTCTCAGGTAAACTTTCTCTGATAACCTTATTCTCTGAACTCATCCTGCTTTTGTGTGTTCTGGATAGAGCTAAATGAATGCAGACCATTCATTGAGTGAAATTGATATGTGTATTTCATGTTTTAGGTTGTGCTTTCTTATTGTTATTCCTGCACTAAGAGAACTTGTATTTTAGGTCTCAATCCTGCGTGGAGTATGCTGAGAAAGCAGCATTTCACAAACATTCCATGTGGACAAGCCTTTTAGTTGATCTACTTCTGGGGAACTTCTTTGGCATCATATTGTGGTCTCGAGCTAGAGCAGCTTGCACATGGGTTTCAAGTTTTTCTGAAAATGCCACTAACTATCTTCTGCGTACTGGTTGTGTGTGGCTTATGGGAAACCCAGCAGGATTCAAGTTGAACACTGAGCTAGCCGGAGTTCTTGGGACAATTTCCCTGATTGCTATTCAAATTTGGTCTACCCTTTGGTGGTTATTGGGTTTCTTCTTGATTCATCTCATAAAAGTAGTTGCTGTATTTGGCTCATTATTTGGTCTAACTGCAGCCGCTGCTCTGATAATTGACACAATTTCACTAGCAACAACACATGTCTCTATTCTTCAGTGGTTACTTACACTGCTCTATTCATGGCAAATACAGGCTGTAGATGCTTTATGGCGGCTTTTCAGGTATAATAACCAATAATGCTATCTGCACCTTAAACGTATCTTGTTGACTGGTATTGGCCAGTTGACTAGGGGTAATCATATTTTACCCTGTTGAGATCACTAAGTGTGGTTAAGAAAAATCTATAGTCCTTTTTGTCCCCTTTATTTTTAACATACGATAAAAACTGTTCATGTAGGCTACTTAATAACATCGGAAATAGGAGGCAATCATGGTGTAAAGCTTTGCCACTCAACACTAGTGATTCCTATCATCTTTCAGTTCAACCACCTTAAAAACTAAAACAGATGTTACTATTCATTTTTTCTGATAAAAAAAAAAACTTTCATCAAATTTTAGTGAAGTTTTAGGTGAACAAGTTAGCCTCTTTTAAACTTAAAATCAATGATAACCTTGGCCTGAAATGAATTTATTCAACGATTATTCTGTTACCTTACTTTAAAAAAAAAATAAAAAAAATTCAACAATTATTCATCCCATTGACTGGCAAAAAATTAAGGGATACTAATAATGGAATAAGGACAATTTTGTGCTGAACAGGTTTTGCTAGAACAGGAACTGCAGGAAAAGAAGGAACAGAAAGAGGGGGATAAGGAGATCAGAATAGGTAAAATAAGGTTTGATCTTGCCTTAGGGTCATTCTGTGAGGAGGAGATCGAGGAGGGGAGGGGAGAGAATTCTCTCAAGTTTAATATTGTCTATCAACATGATTACCACTTATTTCGTCCAAAAAAAAAAATTGTTTATCAACATAATTGAGGAGTGTGGTAGTCAAAGCGGAGTGTAATAGCTTTGCACTTTACTTCGGTTATTCATTTGATCTGGTGGGGCTTTTAGCAGCTTAAAAGGAAGATCACTAGCCAACAAATCTAACCTTGCTATGATCTGGTTAATTGATATCTTTAACTTCTATGAACCAAATATTCATCTCTGACTGCCTATTTAGTCTATGCTTTCTATTATTGTTTACTATGTATTTTCATTTTTTTTCTCGTGGTTTCTTTTTCCCAAACTGCTGGTTCACCAAACAACTACTTCAAAAGGAGGAAAAAAATCCTTCAAAAGAATATTAAGGTAATAGGTTTCCATCATATAAATTGCCAAATTCAAGTATAGGGGGATAAACTGGTCATGGATGGCTACCATCATTTTGCTCCTTTTTTTCACTGGAGAGGACTGTTTAACTGAATTATTCTCACAAAATGACTATATCTTTTTTTGCCAAACCAGCATCAAGTATGTGGCAGTTAGGTTTAATTAGTTACCAGTAAGTGTTGCTATTGTGGTGGTTGCTTAAAACCAATAATAGTTTGTCTTCTTTAATTACAGGGGTAGGAAGTGGAATCCTCTTCGTCAGAGACTAGACAGCTATGCATATAGTGTGGAACAGCATGTTGTTGGGTCTCTCCTATTTACTCCGCTTTTACTTCTGCTACCGACGACTTCATTATTCTATATTTTCTTCACCATTATGAAGACAACCATTAGCTTTGTCTGCATAGCCATTCAGTTTGGCATATCTATAATTCATGCCACACCATACATTAAGATTTTCTTTTGGTTCATGAGGAGGAAGCGATTTCCTTCTGGATTATGGTTTGAGATTGTTTTGTGTCAGAGGAATGCCACTAGTTCTTCAGAGGTTGAATCTGCTGGTAAGACTGCATCAGGCTCTGAGAATTCTCGCCACACAAACTGCTGTAAATCGACAGTTCTGGTTTCATTTCTCCACAGCAATTTTTTGAGCTTAAGTAAGTCCCTGAGCATTATTTTTAATTCTTAAGATTTTGTGACCAAGGAGGGGAAGGATAATATATTTCTTGCTTCTAGAGTTTGCTTTTTTGGATAGGAGGGTGAGCCTCAATGGGCATTTGGTATTGTTTACTCCAAATCCAACTTTTCAAAAGTTAATGCCACAACATCCATATCTTCTTGTGATAGCATGTCAGTCGTGTAGTAGTATCTACAATTTCTGGAAGCAAACACGTCCTTCAACAATTGATTGAGCTGTAGCCCTTTAGTAAAGTGTAAACTTGGCAGGATCTTTTATTGTTGCTAGACTTCTTACCATTGTTTGTTTGTCTACAGTACAAATAGATGATCTATTTGTAGTTCGCTTTGAGTGCAAGTTTTCCAGACTACCGTAGATGTTGCTTTCCAATAAAAGCTAGAATAGGATACTGAAAGGAAGATAGAAAATTTGTCTAACTCACTTGTTGGTTATGGACACTCTTTCATGATAACCTAAAACTGTAGGGACTGTTGTACGGAAGCCTGCTTAAAATCTACTTAGGAGAATCTGAAGTCTTGCTTTGATGGTTCTGCAATTTGGTACTTATCTCAATTTGCTTGATCATTTGTTATCCTTCTTATTGTAATGATCTTTTAGCAGATGATACCTTATAGAAAATGATCTTTTTTTGTTGAAAATTTTGAAATGGTAATTTTGCAGTACTGCACTTTTGTGGTGTAATCCCTCCTAAACTTGAGAAAACTTGATCCCTTTAGTGACACGTCTCTCCCCTACCAAATAGTAAGATTTTCTATTACCACTATAGTGACATTAGTGAAGAACTGTCAACGAATAGTATACCTGACAAATTTTCACATAATGGTATCAAGAACTAGCTTCTATCTGTTGCCTGCAATTCATCCTTCCGCTTCCTGCTCATGGTTCTAAATCATGCATGCTTGTTATTTATTCTTTTTCAAGTGCGCTTATTCTGCTTGCTAACTATGCAAATATTTGATGCAGGACAAGTAGTTTGGCCCCACTATAGAAATGTTTTTTCAGATGTATCTAGATCTTCTATTGCATTGTCAGCTTATGGAGTTCTGACAGGGAAAAGGTGTTTCAACTTGTCTTCAATATATCTTCTTTTACATCTTTTGGAACTTTTAGGTTGTGTTTGGTATGACGGAAGTCGTTTCTTAGAAAAATGTTTTCCACGTGGAAATCATTTTCTACTGTTCAATTACCAGGAAATGTTTTCCACGGACCTTTCCCATCGAAAGGGGGAAAATGACCTCCCTCACTTATGGGCAGAAGCCATTTTCCTTATGCTTGATATTATTATTACTCTTTAGGATTCAAATTTTCATCAAAACTCTGATTTGCTAATATTATTTTCAAACCAAATTCCGGAAAGGATTTTCCAAGAAAATGTTTTCTGTGGAAAATGACTTCCATCATACCAAACAAACTACTAATCTTGCTGGCTTTCTCACTTCTCTTGTTTACTTTCCCTTTATATAGAACTCCATCTGCTCCAAAGATTGGTCTTCCCGCGACACTGCCATGGATGTCTATTCCATACAAAGAATACTGGCGCCTTTGCCATGAAGCAGTCCTCGATTGCAGGCAAGATTACAACTGCCAATTACACCAATAGTTGTCAAAAAAGGGAGGACAACTAAAGGAGAACAAAGAAAAAAAAATTCTTTAGCTTGCTTTTTTCACGCTGCTATTCCATACGCGTATTCCTTTCATTATTCCCAGTGTTAGGAATTGTTTCATAAAATTTTGTACACGTGAGGGCGAAGGGAGTGTGGAAAAGTAAGCTATTTGTGTATAGTTAGAAGGGTTTTTGTTTTTTGGCCATCTTCTATCCATGATGCAGCAATTTTGTTTTGTTATAGGACTAAATATTTATGAATGGTGTAACTTGCCCAAGTGCATCTTTATATTTGGTATTGCAATGAAGAAGTGTTAACAAGGTTCTATCTTTAGTCGAGGTGCACAAAGTAAACTAGGTGATTTGTTTTCATCTGGCTAAGTCTCGAGGAATGAGTACACAGTTGACACATCTAAGATGTACTTCTGATCTTCCCATTTCCAAGAGTATTTCACGAAGATTAACAAAATAAAGACAGTTTGACTGAATAGTCTTTTGTGTTTTTTATTTAAACTTTAAAGTCCAGATTTCTCAACGTCTCAGTCGTTTCTCACTTTTTGTCTTTCTAGCTATTATTCTTTAGTCGTATAATCAAATCATTCCAATATATTACTTTTAGGATTCATTCCGACAAGTAACGCAAGTTAACGTGTTGAATAAAGCAAGTTAACGTGATAATCGGATTTGGCTGAAGCCTCCACTTGGCCAAAAAGTTGTTTTTATGACATATACTGCACTCTTAAACGTGCAAGTTCGTTTGTTGTGTATTTTTATTTTAGGTGCATAGAACTAATATTATCGGGTCTACAATGTAAATATCATTATAATTTTTAATTAATTGTGCAACGTTAAGTTGGTTTTCATATGTCAAAGAGTGAGCAACGCCATTCACAATCTAACTTGGAAACATCAACTCCAAAGACTTCACGATTCACGAATACAACATAAAATTTAGCTAGGTTATGAGAAATTAGGTTAGACATCCTTGGAATATATGCAAGGTCAATACGATCTAAAGTAGAAGATGTGCCATATATCTTCACACGCAACATCCACTTCTTCCTAATGAGCTTGTCCACTTGAACAGTTTCCTAAACATATTCATCATGCCTTTCTCATCAGATAGTATCTTTAACAATTGTGAATCGTTTTTTCTGTAACTCTTTAATTGCACACACTTCAACAATCATAACTTTCGCAACGAACTGAATAGGAGAGCCGTGGGCATGAAGCACAACAATGTTATTATAATTATTCGTAACAACCAAGTCAATTTTTGTTTTCCTTGTCTCCGTATGTAAGCCTGTATCAACAAATAAATAGATTCCTCTTCAAGTAAATAACAACTTTTTGAACTACTAATTAAAATTTAGCCAAAATTTCAAAACTAATCAATCTCTATCTATTTTTTAATGCACATCATTTGAACAAATCTTCCCCTATACTCAAACACTAGAATTTGAAACTTAGGTTATACAGGAACCTCAATTAGAACTGACACAGCTCAAACTAAAAAAATAAATTCACAAAGTTTGAAATATGCACGGGTTTCGCTTCACTACCAGCTACTCAGCCCACAATGACCGTGGAGAAACAGAAGATATTTGGCCGATTCAGGAAGATGAATTCTTCTAGATATGATGGAGACCAAGAAGATGATGCTTTCAAAACTTGGAATTTAAACTAATTATATATTGGTAACTCTACTTTTTTTTTCTTCTTTCTAATTACTGCTGAAGTTCCTCTTGTCAAAGTTTCAAAATATTAGTATGCTGTATTAGAATTGTTGGGGGAAAAAAAAAGTAATGGAATTGTTGAAATAAGGTGGTACAGACGACATTGACCATGTGGGGCTAATTTTTAAAACCTGTCGTAAACACTACTCTAAAAAACAAAATTGGCGGTTTTTCTCACTGAAGGTGAATGCAACAATAAATCATAATTATAATAAAATACACATCAACTACCAGTATCTGAGAGTTGCCTGTGGAACTTGCGAAACATTTGTGGTTCATGTTTTTGACCATTAACTTTTATTATTATTCTATCACTATCTTATTCTTCAATTTTATCACTATTGTTGTTTCTTTTACTTTGGTTATTTTGCTGTCTAAACTTTTCTTTTCTTTGATATTTTCATCATAGCTGTTTTTCTTACTCTTGTGTTTTTCAAACCTGTTTCCGAAAATGCTTTTCTTGAGCTGAGGGTCTATCGGAAACAACCTCTTTATCCCACGAAGGTAGGGTAAGGTCTGCGAACAACCCTCCCCGGATCCCATCACACTAGGTATGTTGTTGTTGTTGTTGTTGTTGATTGATTTTGTTTGTTTAATTAGGTATTAAAAGAGCCATGGAGGAAAGCTTATATGATGAATTGGGGAACTACTTTGGTCCTGAAATCGAGTCTGATCAAGAAAGTGATAGGGAAGAGGAAGATGAGGAGCTTCCCTAAAGGAGTGATGATGAGAGGGCTGCTGCATCTGATGGTGAGCAACCTGGTGCATCAAATGGATGGATGGCCACTCAAGACGACATCAACATGGATAACCAAACTGTCCTTGCTGAAGACAAGAAATACTACCCGACAGCTGAAGAAGTTTACGGAGAAGACATTGGTCATGGATGAAGATGAACAGCTTCTTGAAATGCCAATAACTAAACCAGTGAACAATCTCATGTTTGTACTCGTGGTAAAGGATTCATCTACCTATGTTTCGACTCAGTTTCTCTTAGGTCTGATGTCTAACCCCGCGTTGGTTCATAATGTTGCTTTAGGGGGCCACGTGCATCATGGGAAGACATTGTTTATGGATATGTTGGTGGAGCAAACCAACCATATATGTACGTTTGATCAGAATAGTGTTAAGCATATGAGGTATACAGACAAAAGGATAGATGAGCAAGAGAGGAGGATATCAATTAATAGCCTATTTGGTTAAGCTTCTAAAAACAGCTTATTTTAAAAAGTATTTTTTTTAAAAGTACTTTTCAAAAAAATATTTTTGATTAAAAGCAGTTTGTGTTTGGCCAATTAATTTGAAAAGTACTTTTGAGCAACAATTAGTATTTGACCAAGCTTTTAAAAAGTGCTTATATGTGTATTTTTCTCAAAAGTATTTTTTTAAAAAATTATTTTTTTAGCTTCTGAAAAATTATTTCTGCTACTACTCAAAAATAATTATTTTCTCCTAAAAGCTTGACTAAATACTTTATTTTTTTAAAAATAAATACTTATTAATAAAATAAATAATTTTAAAAAAAATAAACTTGGCCAAGCAGACTATAAGTCTGTACCCGTGTCACTAGTACTTTGAAGACAGCAATTCAAAGTCGTACCTCTGTAATATTATGGATACTCCTGGTCATGTCAACTTCTCAAATGAGATGACAGTTGCTTTGAGGCTTGCGGATGGTGTAGTTTTGATTGTTGATGAGGTAGAAGGAGTGATGGTAAGTTCAGGAGATGAAACATTATAACTTGGGGTTCAATTAAATCTCAAACTTTTAATATATGATATAAGTTTACGTGTAAAAATTTATTAAGATTACAATAAATAGTAAAAATGAACCTATAATATTAGAAATGTAATGATTCAATGCTAAAAAATTTAAAAGATTAAATTCCTAGAGATTAAATTCTAGATCCGCCTCTAGGACAAGTGAGGGATGGCTCAGTGGTTAAGCACCTCCACCCACGACCGGTAGGTCCTGGGTTCGAGTCACACTGAAAGGGAAGTGTGGAAACACTATAAATCCTCCTAAAATGGGAGGAAAAAAAAAAAAAAGATCCGCCTCTAGATAAGTTCCTCTTCATTTCTATGATTATTTCACTTGTAGATGATTGCCTAGTAGCTTTCTTGATTCACAGCACGAGGCAAATTTGTATATGCCTCTAAAACTGGTTTTGTTTGATACCTTGATTTGCCAATAAAAACTATAAACTATAATCAAATTTGCATTTGTTTATGAATTAATCAACTAATAAACTCTCCCATTTCCTATCAGAAGTGAAACATCTCCTGATTGAATTTCAACTATTTTTAATGCACGAAGTCGGATTATGAATAGTTATATAGAGTCAATTTAATTATTTTTTCCAAAGCAAAACTAAGGATAGTCATTATCCAAAGGTAATGTTTGCTGGCACCTGAAAAAGATATGAGGTGTCTGCTAATAATTCTTGATCAACTATGTACATGAAAACTATTTTAGGTAAAAATCATAGAAAACTATCTTGATCATAGTGTATTTGACTCTGCGAGTAAAGCAAGATAATACGTTTGTTGTGAGTTTGAACATAGTCTCTAGGGGTGTCAATGGTTTTGTAAAAACTGACTTAACCGACCGAATCAAACCGTACCGAACCGATTATTAGAATTTTTTAATAAAATTGACGGGTTTTATATAAATTTCTAACCGTACCGAAAAATTGGGTAAGTTTTTTATTTCATAAAAATAAATCGAAAAAATACCGAACCGTACCGAATACATTATGTGTAAAATATATTTTATATATTAAGTTTAAAATTGATAAAACATTGAATTTTTCATCTTGTGCCGGAGGTGATGAAAATGACTACAAGTCGACAGCAAGTAATTAACACTAAAGTCCCAACTTCGTAACTTGTTTGTTACCTACCCCTCTTGAAACTAATTAGTTCTAGGCTTCTAGCCACTCCAGCGGTAACCACTAAGTTACAAGGTATTCCAACGATCTTGAAGAACAAGCTACAAGGTAATAGATATCTTTCCTCTCGTATAATTTAAATTCTTTTATTGGATATCAAATCTTATTAGACTTAGTTCTTGTGTCTCATCTTGATTGATTACTTTCAGCTCGTGTGATATAATTTTTTATCTTTATTTAATATTATCTTACACGACTATAAAATAGTGGGATGAATCTCTATTCTTATTATGATTCATGTTTTCTTGATTCTTTACTTTTTAAACAATAAAATGTCTAGAGAAATTTTGCCAAAGTCTTGTGCAAGTATGCCTGGTATCGTGTACAACTTCTACTTGTGACTTTTATATGACGTTTTTTATATGACATTTTCTTTATAAAATAGCGAATAATTAACCGAACCGTACCGATACCGAAGAAAAATCGAGATGATGGGACGGTTTTGAAAAGTCTAATTTTGGTTATACAAAATAAAATAACCGAAAAATTGATATGGTATAAATCTTATAAAATAACCGCCCGAACTGTACCATTGACACCCCTAATAGTCTCAACACTTTCATCTCGGCTACTCTATTAAAATATTATCGACAATAATAATTAGACAAGTAAATCATAATTATAATAATATTATAAAAATGAAATTATATGCTTCACATTACAAAAAAAAAAAATTAAAAATGGCATGTTAGTCAATTTATTTTTTAAATTATAAATTAAGATTATTACAAATAATTATTTATTATTGTTAATCACTACTTAATGGTGTA
The DNA here is from genome assembly GCF_019175385.1 of Lycium barbarum. Lineage (NCBI taxonomy): Eukaryota > Viridiplantae > Streptophyta > Magnoliopsida > Solanales > Solanaceae > Lycium > Lycium barbarum. Next base: position 112,324,925 of record NC_083346.1, on the reverse strand, counting down.
AAAAGGTTTCACACCATCAGTGCACGCATGAAGCTCTTGATAAAAAAATGCAGACTTTTTTTTTTTTTGGCGAATATATACCACTAGACAGAGTGTCTAGCGGCTTTTTATTAATAATAAAATAGAGAACCTCATAAATGAAAAAGTACAAGCAAGGGGGATTAGACTTTATTTTACCAATTCAAATGAGGTAGCAAACCTCTTCTAACTAACAAGCATGCAAAAATAAGAGCTTGATATTCTATAATCATCATAGAGTTTATAATACACTCTATGATGATATTACAGATGAGAATACTTAAATAATGTAGAAATATAAAAATTAAGAATAAAATTGAGTTATCAAACTCAAACTTTATTTTGTATATGTATGAATTGAAAAAATAGTTTGCCTGTCTAAAGTAAATTAAAGTATTTTTCTTTTGTGTTGGAATTTGTGATAACAAAAATCTAGAATTATTATATTAAATTTAAATAAGTTAGACCAATAAACAATATAGTTAATCAGTAAGTTGCCTCGGTCTTTACCGAACCTTTTAGGCTCGTGATTCTTGCCTATAAATAAATGGGAGACAACTCTTTTCAATTGGAGATAAGACTTCATACGTGTACGAGTCGTTCCAGTGTTGTTGAAAAAAGATATTTTTCTCTTCAAACCGTAAATATCGCTATTATAGCTTTTGATAATATTTTGTATTGAATTTATGATATCTTATAAGTGTATAACACTCTATAAAAGTATTTTTAGGCTATATTTTTGCAATGTAAATCTTGGGCTTTTTTTTGCAATGTAAGTCAGCCAAGTGTACTTTTCTGAATTTTCCCTAAAAAATAATACCAAATACCTAAAAAAATAATTAAGGTAGGTGCAAATTAACTCCAAAATCATTGTTATTATTGGGTAGTGTGGATTGCTTTTCAAAATAAACATGAATGTTTCTTTGAAAAAGTTAAAAAGATCAACTTAATGGAAAGATCCATTAGGCTAAAAGATCTTAATCATCATTGAAAACTTAGCTAGCAAAAGTCCAAGCTCCATTTTGTCTGTTTTTTGAGCCAAGTGGGAAATTCAGATTTTGGTCTGAATTCATTGTATTAGTTATTAATTAAAGCAAGATATGAAAGTGATCCCACATTTGTCTCTATTTTCATCAATAACAATAACATTAACACGTCAAGCCAATTTAGTCCCAAGTGGATAACACTATGATTTGATTTGCTTTAGTTTAGTATATTTGTCTTTTAGTTTTTTATATTATATAGTTCATAAAAGAAGAAGAAAAACTCCAATCCATCATGCCACCACTTTGAAACTTAGAAAGTGTTTTGATTAAGCTTGTAAATTGATAAATAGGCTTATAAATACTTTATGGTAAATATAAAAAAAAAACTGATAATTAATTAAAAATTATAAGTGGGTCATTTCTAACTTATTGCTTTTCGACTAATAGACGCTTTTGATTTTATAATTTCAAAATATCTTTTTTAAAATTGAACTCCTTCGGTGATTCGTTTCATATGTTGCCATTTAAGATTTGATGAGACCATTTTTGTTATTTTACAATATTTTTTTGTTGAGAAAATGACAAATGGTCTTTACTCTTTAACAGTGGGTTCGAAATAGTCCATTTAAGTGCCACTTGACAAGGCCAAACTTTCAATATGTTCTTTTGAAAAATGTTTTTTAGAAAAAGTGCTTTTAGAAAAAGTGTAATTTGTGAATCCATTTGAAAAACACTTTGTAATACAAGAGCATTACTTTTTGTTTGATCAATGTTTCAAAAGTGTTTATGGGGAAGATTCAAAAGTCTTCCTTTATTTTTAAAATTTCGTGTTCAGTCAAACTATATCACATAAATTGAGACATAAAGAATATATTTTTCCCTAAAAGCTTAACCAAACACTTTAACTTTATAAAATAAGCAACTTTTGGAAAAAAAAAAAAAACATTTTTAGCTTCCTGGTCAGACAGGTTAATAGACTTGATCAAGTACTCTAGCTTTGTTAACTAAGACATGCAACTCTTGAAATAAGAAATACAAACTTGAGGAACAACACACCAAATCAAGCGGCACCAGAACTGAAATCTGAACTTCCAAATTTGTAATCACAGGCTTAAAAATGGCTTCTATTGGTCTTAACTTACAGATCGCCAGCTGGTCTAATTAGTCATGCTGAAAATCAACTGGCCTGATGTTTGCTATATGGCAGCTACTTTTCATATCTTCTCAAGAATAACTATTTTCGCTGTGCAATTTTCTTTGATGGTCTCCATCTGCATTTGCTTTTGGCTCCTATGAAGGGGCGGATTTACCAAGGGGGAGGGAGTGTCACGCCACCCGCACCCCTCGATGGAAACATTGTATATATATGAGTGTATATATAGGAAATGGCTAAATACATAAATTGGCACCCGGATTCACATATGGTCGTTTGGTGCCATTGGCAAAGGCCCGAATTTTCAGCTCACATCACGTGGGTACCGGCGTGCTAAGTATTTTTTTAAAGCTACTCTATTTTCTACTTGCTCTCCCTTTTTCTTCTTTTTCTCGTTTTATTTTGCATCTTTTTCCTTGTTTTTTCGTTTCTTTCTCTTTCTTTTTCTTTTTATCTACGGAGAAGAGCCAAATATACCCCTGAACTATCGAAAAAGGGTCAAATATACCCCTCGTTATACTTTGAGTTCAATTATACCCTTACTGTTATACTATTGGATCAAATATACCCCTCATCCGTTAAGTTTGTCCAAGGTGGACATTTAATTCAACGTGGCACTAACATTTTGATGAGATGGATGTCACATGACATGCCACCTCAGCGTTCCTAACCCATTTATCCCTCCCTTCTATTTTTTCTTCCACCATTAAAACTTCCTTCCCTTCACCACCTTTACCACCATGACCACCGGATAAAGCAATAACCATGATGCTTGACAGTCAGAACTCTGCATATAATATTTAAAGCAAATCAAAACCAAAACTTTGATTCTTGGATTGAAAATAACAAAAACTCTTCCGAGACGAATGGCAGTGAATTACACATACTAAAAAGAGAAGAATGTTCTGCATTTCCACCGAAAAAATTCACATATCAGACAATTCAACAACTAAAAATTTAACTAAAACCCATAAATTCAAGATTTTTAGAGAAGCAGAATTTCAGAGAAAAATTAAAGGAGGATCACAGTCCTTGATAAATGACAGAATATCGACTTTGACTGAGCACGGGGGCTCCAGTGGAAGGCTGGTTTAAATCGATTAATGGCTCCTTGTCAATAGTACTACTCGTGGCATTTTAGGCACCACCAAGATTGTCACTTTTTGAACTATAGCCGGTGATTTTTTCCAATGCGAGAGAATGTTCAAAAGATACTCCGTCCGTTCCAAAAAAAATTATCTTAATTATTATTTAGAAATCAAAGGATAAAGTTTCATCTTTCAAGTTAGATAAATAAATTGAGGGGTCATGATGGCGGTAATGGTCACACTAGTGGTGGAGGGAAGGAAATTTTAGTGGTGAAAGAAAAAAATAGAGGAGAGGAATAAATGGGTTAGGGGCGCTGAGGTGGCATGTCATATGTGGCATCCACCTCATCAAATGTTAGTGTCACATTGGATTAAATGTCCACCTTGAACATGCTTAACTGATGAGAGGTATATTTGATCCAATAGTATAACGGTATGGGTATAATTACACCCAAAATATAACGAGGGGTATTTGATCCTTTTTCGATAGTACAGGGGTATATGTGGCCCTTTTCCGTTTTATCTATATGATGCTGATTTTTTTTGTTTGAGCAACTATTGACATTTTAAATTTAATTAATTCTTGCTTTTGTTTTTATAGTTCACGCTATTTTTGTTTTGAGTATCTAAATATGCGTCTACAATGACTTCTAGCTCTAGTTTTCATTATCTATTCTTAATCGAGTAGGCGATAGTTTTAGAATATCAAAATTCGTCAAGAAGAATTATAAATGAATAATATACTTTCGTTGATATAGTAATACTATCGAAGTTTTTGCTTTGTTTAAAATTCATAACTATTAAATTATTTTGTTTAGTCGACTTGTCTATATAAATCGAAAAATATGAACAACCCGAACCGAAGCTTAAAAAAAATCAAGATAAAGCGCAAAATAGTGTAGACGTGTAGTAATTGGTTTGTCTATATATATACCAAAAAACTAGATAACCAGAATAGGAAAAACGAATAACGCGAAGCTCAAAATATATCAATTCAAAGTCTAAAATAATGTGGCACCCGAAACCTCAAAATCCTGAATCCGCCTCTACTAACTCTCTGTACTCCTGCTCCAGGCTCTGGTTCAATTTCTTAGGGTGGCTTCAATAGATACCTGCAACTTTACCACAAAGTTAGTCATAGATTCCTGAGGTTCTTGTACAAAATGTTTATTCTAGTACTATGAGTTAGACTTTATCTTCTTCCACCTCCAACAAGCAATAGAAATGAATGAACAAGGTAGAATCAAGTATTGATGGAAGATCCCATGAATCAATTCAATTAGACGCAGCTTACCTAGATTTGATACTTGTCCTTGAAGTGATAGCCCAAACTTCTAAAATCAGTTTTATTAAAAAGTGCTCTTTTAAAAGTACATTTGGTGAGAAGCACTTTGTGTTTGGCCAATTAATTTAAAAAAATATTTTTAAGCAGCAATTAGTATTTGACTAAGCTTCCAAAAAGTGCTTCTGCATGTATTTTCTCAAAAGTGCTTTTGGAAAAAAACTTTTTTTTTAGCTTCTGAAAAACAGCTTCTGCTATTCCCAAAAACACTTATTTTCTCCCAAAAATTTGGTCAAACAGGCTACAAGACATTATGGATGTTTTCTAACCGTAGTATAGCTGAGGTGTGTTTAAATGGTCTAGATATGGCCGTTATAATAAATAGGTAACATCGCGAATAAAGTCATATATATTTATAGTAAGAAAAATTATATTTGGCACAACTCGTTTGAGACATTAAAATAACTTTACACGACTTTTGAAGGCATTAAAGTAACTTCACATGACTTTTGAGGATATAAAGTCACTTACTATGTTTTCTATGTCAAAAATACCCTTATGTGAAAAAAAAATATATGAAATTTCAAATTTTCTCTCTCTCCTCAAGGTAATTATTATTTTTCTTCCCAATGCATTGAATTTCACTCTCTCTCTCTCTCTCTCTCCTTAATGTAATTATTGTTTTTCTTTTCAATACATAGATTAGATAACTTTTTGCATGCCTATTTTTTTTAAAAAAAATACTACTCCAAAAATGTCTTCATTGGATAAATCAAATAATTATCATATGCAACATATTATTCACATATTGAAGAAACTCAAGCTCAATGCGATGGCTAAGGAAGTTATTCCTTCTTCTTATAATATCATGGTCGTGATTTGATGCTTCTCACTAACTTTGTACCAGCAAACAAGACTGATGGTTTCCCAAATAACATAAGGGTATAGATTTCATTTTTTTTTTAATTTTGATTAAAAAAAATCGTTAATTTTTATGATCCTTGAAAAATTGATGTTTTTTGCCTGTTTTGTTTTGTGGGTCAGTTTAAAATTGAATTAGTTCAATTTAACTTAGTATTAGATTAGGATTGAATTAAAAAAATTGCTAAGTGTTGATTTAATTCCGTTAATTTAAAAAAATGTATGTAACAAGTAGTCAACACTATGGTGGGGACAAAAAAATGAGTCAACAGGAACATAATCTAATCTAAAACCCCAACGCTCTCTTCTCTCTCTACATGGAGGCTTGAGGGCGCAATCATGGCTGTCACGGCTAGCTGACTTTAACTGAACATTGAATTATCTCATTTAGCTAGACATTAGATATAATTGAGTAATAACTAGAAAGTTTTGATTTAATTCAATAAATTTTAAAAAGTAGTGAATGTAACAAGTACTCAGCACTATGGTTGATTTCAATTGAAATATCGAATTGGTTCAATTTAGCTAAGTATTATATAAGATTAAGTAAAATAAGTTGATAACTATTGATTCAATTATCAATTAAAAAAAAAAAAATCGATGTAACATGTTGTCAACACTATGATTGATTTTAATGAAACATCGAGTAATCTCAATTTAACTAAGTATTAGATGGAATTAAGTAACAATTAGTAAGTTTAGATCTAATTTAATCAATAAAATAATAAATGTAACAAGTAGTCAACACAATGCTTGGCTTTAATTGAAACGTTGAATTGCTTCAATTTAGCTAAGTATTATATAGAATTGGGTAACAATTAGTAACTTTTGACTTAATTCAATCAATTTTTTTAAGTAAATGTAACAAGTAGTCAATACTAAGATTGACTTTAGTTGAAACATTGAATTGTCTAGATTAGTTAAGTATTAAATAGAATGGAGTAACAATTAGCAATTTTATATCTAAATTCAATCAATTTAAATAAAAATAAAAATAAAGTGGATATAACAAGTAGTCAACACTATGGTTGACTTTAATTGAAACATTAATTTATCTCAATTTAGATAAGTATTAGATAGAATTGAGTAGCAATTAGTAAGTTTAGATCTAATTCAAACAATAAAATAGTGGATGTAACAAGTAGTCAATGCTGTGATTAATTAAAATATCGAATTGCTTCAATTTAGCTAACTATTATATAGGATTGAATAACAATTAGCAACTTTTGATTTAATTCAATCAATTTAAAAAAAATAAAAATAGATGTAACAAGTAGTCAATACCATGGTTAACTTTAATTGAAACATTGAATTATCTCAATTAGTTAAGTATTAAATAGAATTGAGTAGCAATTATCAAGTTTAGATCTAATTCAATCAATTTAAACAAAAATAGTGGATGTAACCAGTGTCCTCTGAGGCAGCGAAGCGATGCGTTTTACGTAGCACGGGATGAAGTGTAAGCCCCGAGACATGGGGCGTAAGTTTCATGGATCTACGAGGCGTATGTCTCACGTGTTTTCAATTTTATAATTTTATTACAACAAAACTATTTATGAAAGTGTTATTTTCTATGAGATTTTTTCTTTATTTATATATTTTAGGAAAAATCACTACAACATGAAAACATGAAGTATAAATATCACTACACCAATAATAACAATCATAATTTGTAGCAAAAATACATTTAAAACAATAAAAATTAAATTAACTTACGCCCGGGAATTACATTTTTGCGCCCGGGACTTATGGCCGAAATTTTAAGGTGTACACCCTATGGATTTCATTTGCGTGGAGCGTTTTTGATACGGCCTGGCCCGAGGCTCACCTCGAGAATCACCCCGAAAACGCCTTTGAAAACACTAGATGTAACAAGTAGGCAACACTGTTGTTGACTTTAATTGGAACATTGAATTCCTTCAATTCAGCTAAGCATTATATAAGATTGAGTAGAATTAGTAGCTTCTGATTTAATTCAATAAATTAAAAAAATAAAGTAGATGTAACAAGTAGTCAATACTATTGTTGACTTTAATTGAAACATTCAATTATCTCAATTAGATAAGTATTAAATATAATTGAGAAATAATAAGCAAGTTTAGATCTAATTCAATCAATTTAAACAAAAATAGTGAATGTACCAAGTAGTCAACACAATGGTTGACTTTAATTGAAACAAGGAATTGCTTCAATTTACCTAAGTATTATACATGATTGAGTAACAATTACCGACTTTTGATTTAATTCAATCATTTAAAAAAAGAAAATTAGATGTAACAAGTAGTCAATATTATGGTTGACTTTAATTGAACATTAAAATTATCTCAATTAGTCAAGTATTAAATAGAATTGAGTAATAATTAGCAAGTTTAGATCTAATTCACTCACTTTAAACAAAAATCATGAGTGTAACAAGTGGTCAACACTATGATTGACTTTAATTAAAACTTAAAAATTATCTCAATTTAGCTAAGTATTAGATAGAATATAGTAGCAATTCGTAAATTTCGATCTAATTCAATTAATAAATAGTAGATGTAACAAGTTGTCAGCACTCAGCACTATGGTTGACTTTAATTGAAAGATTGAATTGCTTCAATTTAGCTAAGTATGGGATTGAGTAACAATTAACAACTTTCATTTAATTCAATCAAATTTTTTTATATAAAAAAACAGTAGATGTAACAAGTAGTCAATACTCTGGTTGACTTTAATTGAAACGCTGAATTATCTCAATTGGTTAAGTATTAAATAGAATTGAGTAACAATTAGTAAGTTTAGATCTAATTCAATCAATCTAAACAAAATTAGTTGTTGTGACAAGTAGTCAACACTATGATTGATTTTAATCGAAATATTGAATTACCTCAAATTAGCTAAATATTAGATAAGATTTAGTAAAACATTTTGCTAAGTGTTCATTCAATTTTATGATTTTTTTAATAAATATGTGAATGTAACAAGTAGTTAACACTATGGTAATGATTGACCTTGATTGAAATATTTAATTATCTCAATTTAGGTAAGTATTAGATATGATTGAGTAACAATTAACAAGTTTTGATTTAATTCAATTTTTTTTTTTTAAATAATGGATATAACAAGTAGTCAACACTATGATTGACTTTAATTACAACATTGAATTATCTCAATTTAGTTAAGCATTAGATAGGATTGAGTAACAATTAGCAAGTTTTGATTTAATTCAATCATTTTTTTTTAAATAGTCGATGTAACAAGTAGTGTCCCTTCGGGGACATGGGATAAAATTGAAACAATACAAGAGATATAACAAGTAGTCAACATTATGATTGGCTTTGTTTGAAACATTGAATTATCTCAATTTAGCTAAGCACTAGATGTGATTAAATCGAAGTTTTGCTAAGTGTTCATTCAATTCAATCTTAAAAAGAAGAAGGCGGATATAACAAGTAGCCGACGCTACGATTGACTTTGATTGAAACATTTAATTGTTTCAATTTAGTTAAGTATTAGATAAAATTGAGTAACAATTAGCAAGTTTGATTCAATTTCATCATTTTTTTTTTTTTTTTTTTGAAAAAAATGAATGTAATAAGTAATCAACACTATGATGACACTAGCTAATTGAAATATTAAATTATCTCAAACTAGCTAAGTATTACATATGATCGAGTAACAATTAGCAAGTTTTAATTTAATTCAATCAACTTGTTTTTAAAAAATAATAAATGTAACAAGTAGTCGAGATTGTGATTGACTTTAATTGAAACATTGAATTATCTCAATTTAGTTAAGCATTACATAGGATTAAATCGAAGAAATATTTTGTAATAACTGATGTAATTCAATCAATTTAAAAAAATAAAAAATAGTGAATGTAACAATTAGTCAACACTATAGTTGACTTTAATTGAAACATTGAATTGTCTCAATTTTGCTAAGTATTAGATGGAATTGAGGAACAATTAGCGAGTTTTGATTTACTTCAATCAATTTTCTTAAAAAAAAATACTGGATGTAACAAGTAGTCAACACTATGGTTGACTTTGAATGAAAGGTTTAATTTAGTAAAAATTTATATAAGTATTAGATATGATTGAGGAACAATTTTTTAAAAAGAATGACAAACAATGGATGAAACAAGCTGTGAACACTATGATTGACTGTAATTGAACTATTGAATTACTTCAATTTAGCTTAATATTATATAGGATTGAGTAAATATTTTTTTAAGTTTTGATTCAATTCATTAATTTTTTATAACATAAATGGCGTTTCGTCAAAAAATTAGGCAACTTTTACATGTAATTTTTTTTCTTTCTATTATTTATAAGATATTTATAGGGTACGTTAACATGTAGTTTGTATTGGTAGATCGTATAAATAGGTTGACATGATTGACCGTATAGCTAAATTAAGTGTATATATAAATGTATAAAAATTTAAAGAAAAATATTAAAGTGACACAAGATCAATTTGTGGAGGGATATAAATTATTTTGCAGCCAAATTAAAATTTTGATTGCTATACACTCAATTAATGGGTTTAAGAAACTTCAAGCAATTTTCCGGGCCATGATGTTGTGACGAACAAAAGGTCACCATTGACTTCTCCTTGTTATCTTAGTGTATTGCATTTTTGTAATATCGTTGACGCGTGTTTAAATTGGTCTAGATATCACTGTTATAATAAATACTTTCTATATTATAATTTATGCGATATACTTTCATTTTAGTTTGGCCCAAAAAAAAATGATATTTTTATATTAGAAATAATTTAACATAAAATTTTTCCTTTCAACCTTAATGAAATGATTCACAGCCATATAATATCTATGACTTGTTTTGGACCACGAATTTTTTTTTTTCTCCTTAAATCTCTTGTCTAATTAAATTATATCACATAAATTGAGACGGAGGGAGTCGTAGTAATTGTTTTCTAAAGATTCTTGTAAAATCAAATTAAGACACTTAAAAGAGAAAATGAAATGAAAAACAGCATAATCACTCAATGTGGCATAACGTAGTACTAATAGGGGTCATTTGGTACATGACATAAGTTGGGATATCTCAACACTAATTGTTGTATTAATTTTATACGGTAGAAGGTATATAAAATGAAGCACAATCTTAAGAATGAAATATCTCATTAATCTTGAGATTATTTTATTTCATCTTCCGAATAAAATAAATTAATCCCGAAATTATAATTTCATAATAATTTTGACTGTCCACCAAACCAGCCTATACTTATTTGTGTCTTTTTATTTTAGGTGCACAGAATATATCCTGTCAGAGGTCTATACTACTCTAACGAGTAGAGAAAGTAGCATAATCTTAATTAATTAATTAATTAATCATTCATGCCTATAAAGTAAATTCAATGAATGGATTTAGGCTGTTTACCTACCAAACTAAGCCACGTGGTAAAATGCTATTTATAAGGATCCGGTTGTTAAACTGTCCCCACATTACACTATTTTTTGAAACACATCATCATAACTACTCAATCCATTCTGACCCGTTAGATGAAAAACGACCCTTTATATAAACCGTCCGATCATTTAAACGTGGCCCACAATTATAAGCACATAACATGCGTAGTGGGCCCTATGATTTTTCTATATCGACTAGAATATTAACACGTGTACATTACTTTAATCACTTTACCGGCTACTTTGTCTCCTCCGTGACTCCACCGCCAAATATCTCAAAATCCAGGTCCTGTTATAAACTGGTGATTTTATTTTATAATGGTGTTAGCTTACACTAAGGGTGTTAACCGGTTGGAACCGGAACCGGTTATGGAACCGGTTAGGAAACCGGCCGGTTCCGGTTCCAAAACCGGAACCGCCTAACCGGTTCCGGTTTACCGGTTTTAAACCTCAAACCGGAACCGGTCCGGTTTGGAGTGATTAAAATCTATTTTTTTTTTGTTTTTTGTATTATATATATATATTATAGTATTTATTTGTATATTGTAGCTATATTTTCATATGTTATACAACTTTATAATTAAAGTTTAAATATTTACTGACTAACAGCCTAACAGCAAGTCAGCAATACAGAATAGTGCTTTTCGTATACATATATATGTATAACTTACATATACTTATATATATGTATAACTTAATATACTATATATACTTACATATATGTATAACTTAATATATATACTATATATATATATACATATCTACTATATATCTATATATACTTATATATATGTATATACTTAATATATATGTACTATATACTCTATATACTTATGTATATGTATAACTTAATATATATACTATATGTATAACTTAATATATATACTATATATACATATCTACTATATATACTATATATACTTAATATATATACTATATATATTTATATACTATATATACTTATATATGTGTATAACTTAATATATATACTATATATATTTATATACTATATATACTTATATATGTGTATAACTTAATATATATACTATATATACTTATATATATGTACTATATACTATATATACTTACTTATATACTTTAGTTTTTTTTTTTTTTTAATTTTTTACCGGTTTAACCGGTTCCGGTTTCCAAAATATTGGAACCGGACCGGTAAACCATTAAACGGTTAACCGGAACCGGTTAACCGGTGCTACCGGTTCCGGTTCCGGTTCCGGTTTAACCGGTCCGGTTACCGGTTAAAACCGGTAAGACCAAACCGGTCCGGTTACCGGTTAAAACCGGTAAGACCAAACCGGTAAGCCTTACACGCATTTTGATTAATTTTATGGGATACATCTTTCAATTTTAATTTGAGTGAACTATCTTTTCTTTAGTCTATGTCAAAGGAAAAAAATGAATTTATTTTTATATTTGAAAATAATTTATCATTATGCAATAATTTATAGTCACACAAAATATGTGTCTCATTTTACACTACAAGTTCTAAAACATTCTCTTTCTTCTTACCGTGTCCAGTCAAATAAGTTCACATAAATTGAAACAGAGAGAGTACATATATTATTCACTCCGTTCCAATTTATATGATACTCTTTTTTAATCAATTCTAAAAAGAATGAGACATGTTTATATTTAGCAACAAGTTAACTCTAAATTTTTCATTTTACCCTTAATTAATTGATTTCTAGTTACAAAAATTTCTTTGGCTTGTTTTAGACCACAAGATTCAAACGTTTTTCTTTTTGTTTCTTAAATTTCGGGCCTTATCAAACACACTCATATGAATTTAAACGGAAGGAGTACCGTTTAGTGAAATACTAAAGTTTATATATATATAAACATAAAATAAAGTAATTTTTATTGAAATATTTATTCAGGTTAACTCTAAATTTTTCATTTTACCCTTAATTAATTGCTTTCTAGCTATAAAAATTTCTTTGCCTTATTTTAAACTACAAGATTCAGACGGTTTTCTTTCTTTTTTTCCTTAAATTTTGGGCTTTATCAAACACCCTAATATGAATTTAAACCGAAGGAGCACCGTTTAGTGAAATATTAAAGTTTAAATACTAAAGTTTATATATATATATATATATATATATATATATATATATATATATATATATATATATATATATATATATATATATATTAAAGTTTAAATATTTGTTCTTTTCGTTTATAAATATATTTTTCATTGAAGAAAATCGTAATTAAGTAACTTTTCATATGTAATATCTCCAACAAAACTAAAAAACAACCCTTAATTATATTGTGAATTAAGTTATGATTTTTATGGTGGAGTTTCCTTTTTCCTTCTTTAGTACATTATCTAGACACTGTACTTTGCGCAATGCTATATCACCAGTCACTGATAAGGATAATCCTGCACAAAGTATTAAATAAAGTATCATTTGGCTTAAAAATTACACACAAGGCTTACCTGGTCTATTTATTTATAATTTACTATTTCTTCATAGACAAAACTGTCACCTATCTTGTTTGTCTTCTTCTCTTAACATCAAAATCAATGTATATCTTAATTTTAAGATACATCCCCCACCAATGATGCTTTGAATAAAAGAATGCATCAACAAAAATGACTCTCATCCTTAATTAGAGGTGATAAATTTTTTGGTACATGATGCTTTATCAATGTCCCGACATTTTTTGATGACTCCTCTTATGTCTTCTAAGAAATAATAATTGCCTATATTTTACACGTTCTAAGTAGTCAAGCACTGTATTATTTCGAAAATATTTTGACTCATCTAAATGACTTTTGGCCTAGTAAGCGCACTGTAAGATGGTGAAAAAAAAAAAAAAAAACTACACTGTAAGATCTAGTACGTTCAAATTCAACAACGTGGAGACCACTACATGCACTGCCAATATGGATAAAGTCATTATCCAAAGGTATTATTTATATATATATATATAGTTAGCAACTACATAAAAATTATTATTATTTTAGTATAAGTAAAAAAATATAAATAATAAAACATAACATTTCGATCATAGTGTATTTGACTCTTATGAGGTGAAAGTATGTTAATGAGCAGAATCTCTAACATTTTCACCTGGACCACTATGTTAAGATATAATCAATAAAAACAATTGAATAAATAAAATCATACTTACGACTATATTATAAAAAAATTAATTTATAACGCTGATGATATAAGGATAATTTTGCAAGTTTTATGCTATCAAGACATAAACGTAAAGCAACAACAACAATATACCTAGTGAAATCCCACACAGTGAGGTCTGGGAAGGATATAATGTATGCAGACCTTACATCTATGTGAGGTAGAAAGACTGTTTCAGGTAGACCCTCAGCACAAGCACAAGGACAAGCAGTTCAAAACAATATAAAAGATATGAAAAAATACGGTAAAAAGCATGAAAAAGTTATCTGAAAAATAGAGAAGCAATAACGATCATATAATAATACGATAATTAAAGTACAAGAAACAATCGATAGTAGCAGAAATAGATAGAGAGAAAAACATAGACGTAAAGCTCAATATAAAAATGTGATTTTTTAAATTATTTTTTTGGTAACTTTGGCTACTCTGAGTGGTCGTTTGGTTTGAGGTCAAAATAGTCTCGGGATTACAATCCCGGGACTAATTTATACCATCTGTTGGTATTATTTTATACCATTTGAAAGATGGTATAAAATAATACCAGTATAAGTGGGTTAAGAAGGTATAAGTTGAGTTATTCCAGCACTAATTTTTATACCACGTTTGATACAAGGTATAAAATAATCCCGAAATAAATCTATACCTTATACCAAACGTGATATAAAAATTAATACCGGCATAACCCATGTTATACCTTAAACCAAACGACCACTGAGGGTGGTCTGTTGGTGATAACAAAAGTCTAGAATTTTTATTTATTTGAATTTAATTTAAATTAGTTATTAAAGGAATAAAATATAATTATCCAAGGTCAATCATTAAGTTGCCTCGGTCTTCTCCGAACCTAAGCTTCGGTTCCGAACCTTTTAGGCTCGTCATTCTTGCCTATAAATAGTAGGCCAATCTTTTCATTTCAAAGATAAGATTTCATACGTGTACGAGTCGTTCCTTTAGTTGAAAAAAGATATTTTTCTCTTCAAAAGGTACTGTAAATATCTACATTTTAGCATTTGATCAATTTTATTATTGAATTTCTATTATGTGATATGAAATTTCATCTTTCTGTTCTCCGATCTGTGTTGAAATTTGATTTTTTTAAATTTTTTTGCTTAAAATGAGTGATTTTTTTTAATGTGATGAGCATTTTTTTGTAGCGATCGTTAAGTATATTTGATGAATATGAAGTTTGACTGAAAAATGATGGATGAACATCTTTTAGCTATATATATATTGTATTTGATCATTTGATTTTCCGATCTGTGGAATAATTTTGAAATTTAAATTTTTTATTTATTTTTTTGGTTGCGATTGGTTATGAACATTTTTTTTTCTAGTGATCCTGAAGTATATTTGATGAATATGAAGGTTGACTTTGAAGTCAGAAGTTTGACTGAAAAATGATATATTTTTCTATTATTTTTTTTTGTTTATATTGATAGGTGAACATCTTTTAGCTATACTGTGTTTGATAATTTGAAATTTTAGTATTAAATATTTAATCAAAAATTGCGTCTTTTAATTTTCCGATCTGTGGAATGATTTTGAAATTTTTTTTTGCTTAAAATTAGTTTGTTGCAATGAGTAGATGTGAATTTGTTTGAATAGATCTGATAAGGATTTGAAAAGTTTTAGTGATTAAAGTGAGTTCAATTATTTTGGTAGTCAGATCTGAAAGAATGATGGAGAAATAATAGTGGTTTTGAGTTTTAGTTGTAGAAAGTTGAAATTGCAGTGAAAGTGAAGGTAGTACATTTTGGGAGGTGAAGAGTATATAAGGTTGAATGCTTTAGATAGTAGATGATAGTGTGATTAGGCTAAAATGTTGATACCAAATCTGAAACTTAGTTATGAATGACATTTAAGAATATAGAATGTTATTTATCTAGTTTTGGGAAATGTTTCTGTTAGTGCGGAAACGATAAAAACATAGTAATTAATGTAGTTCAGATTGATGTGATCCTAGTCCACGGAAATCGGCTGGCGCTTTTATTAATATCGACGGAGAAAGTAAGTTATAAGATTGAATACTCTTAGATTCTATGTTCTGTTCTATTTAATAAATTCTAGCTAGCATGTATTTATATTAGTAGGTCTAATCCTTTTTTAGAAATGAGCTAAATCTCAATAACACTCGAAAACCAACAATGAAAAAAGTTTTCTTTTATTTCTTTCCGCTTTGGAGTAGGAGTTGGCTTGAATATTTTCTCAACTTCACAGCCTCTTTAATTAGTTTTGCTGAAATTCTTAGTCTTCAATGTTCTAGTTATTGGTAAAAATGGGTAAAGAAGAAATGTATTGTTGAAGTCCTGACTCAATTTGAATGTTTTGAGTTGTAACTTGCTAGATCATGTGCCCGTAGTTGGTGCGATATGCACTAATTAATCTTGGGTTTATTCTTTGTTCAGACATCTTCAGGCATAAATTTAGAGAAAGGAGAATGGCGTTAGTTTCTGGAGGAAGGTCGACACTGAATCCGAATGCACCTCTCTTCATCCCATCTTATGTGCGTCAAGTGGAGGACTTTTCACCCGAATGGTGGAATTTGGTAACGACTGCAACATGGTTCCGCGACTATTGGACGAGCCAGCATGAGGGAGAGGAATTTGGCGACGATGATCTTGGGTTTGCAGGAAATGATGTTGCTGACTTGCTTCCCGAAAATATTGATCTTGATGTTGATGAGGATATTTTGAACATGGAAGCTCAGTTTGAAGAATTTCTTCAGTCATCCGAAAGTGGGCAACAAGGAATCAAGTCATCGCTCTCTGGTGTCAATGGTACGCTTCAATTTGGTGTATAATTTCGTAATCAATGATGCTTATGTCGTTGGTTCTTACTAGTAGTCTTGTAGGATAATCCTTAAATCGTATTTTCCCTCTTGACAACAGGCTTACCTAAGGGTTCTGAGGCACTCATAAGGACACTGAGCATGCCAAAACCAAAATCTCCTATCGAGCCTCCAAAGTACTTCGAGAAGCCAGCAAAGATCGTTAGCCCAAAGAACAGCCTTCGCCGCATCCAGCAGCCTCGTTGAATTCTAGTTTAGCTTAAGCAAAAATAACTCTTGGTTTGTAGTTTGGATATGTCAGTTCTTAGTTTGCAGCTTTTGATCTTCACAAAAGCTGAGCAGTTGAGAGTCTCCGAGAGTCTTTAGTTCTTGCTATCTTTTGTATAGAGCAAGGTAGGTGGCACTTTTGTATCTAGCCTTGTTCATAGTTTTAGTGTATCCTTACATCAGTTTCTTTGACTTGTAAACAGCAAAACTTGTTTAAATTGAAAAGGAAAAAAAAATGTAAAAATCAGTTGACAAAAAGTTGAAAAAAGCATGTCTTTCAGCTTCATTTAAGAAGGAATGATCCCCACTAAATTGCTGCTTCGTCGGCCTTTCCTCTTGTTTTTAGCCTTTTGGGCATATAATGTAAACTTAAAACATGAAAATAGTTATTACTAATACAAATGCGGGCCATTATGGTTGTTGGGCTTTTAGGCGTGTTAAAAAACAAAAGGAAGAAGCCGAAGTAGGAACGAGCGTAGGCACTTTCAGCATGTGTCTGTACATTGAGAGAATCGAAAGAAACTAAGGCCTCTTCAATCTTGCATTATTTTTTGCACGGCCATCTTCAATCTTGCATTATTTTTTGCATCAAATGCTATTTTGATGCAAAAAAAGGTATTTTGAAACTCCAATTTTGCATCATTTTGATGCATGAATAGTGTTGTACCAAATTTAGTGCAACATTATTCATTGCACCATTACTATTTATTAATATTTCTTTTTTATTATATAACACTTTTAATTTGACAAATTATAAATTTAAATTTTTACATTTAGATTTCTAATATACCTATTCATATACACCATTACTATTCATTAATATATTTTATTTATTTATTATATGACACTTTTAATTTAACATATTATAAATTTTAATTTATATTTTAGATTCTTAATATGCCTAATTATTTTTTATGTAATATCTTATAATATTAATTTTACATCCTAATTTTGGAGTGTTAAGTTTTATAAATTAATTTTCGTATATATTATTTTATATAAAATTGTAAGTTAATTTTATTATAAGTTATAATTGTATTTAAAAAATATTACAACCATCACAATAATAAAAAGTGCAAATATAAAATATAATATGTTGTTAATAAATAACACAATGTTTAATAACATAATAATTTCGAATATATAACACAATTATAACGCACTGTTCAATAACAACACAATGATCAATAACATAACAATGTATAACGTATAATATTTGCTTACAATTTATATTATTTAAAATTTTATGGTATAAAATAATTTTATATTAAATGATTATATAACAAAGGATTATGAATTACATGGGATGGATATGTAAAAAAGAAAAAAAAGAAAGGATTTTTTTTATGAAATTAAAAATAAAATTTAAGTAAAATAAAATAATATAATATAAAAGAGAGAAGAATATAAAATTTGGTGCAAAAAATGGTGCAAGGGTTGGAGATGCCCCAAGGACCTGTTTGGCCATGAAAATTTTTCCACCTTTTTCTGGAAAAAAACATCAATGTTGGGCTATGAAAATTTCAAATACAACTTGAAGTTGATTTGAAATTTGAAAAATATAATTTTTTATAATTTTTTTAATATATTTTAACAATTAAATATTTTTTACAAAAATTATAATTAAATACAACTCTATTTTCAATTCTAACTTCAACTCCAAATCTAAAATATCATTCTCTTCTAAAATACCAAATAAAATGAAAAATATTTGGTTTTCATGTCAAAACTCCTTCCTATAGAGATGTATGTATGAATTTTAGGGTTGTTTTGTTTTGATTTCAAATCATGGAACAATAGAAGGTGTCTGTCAAGTGTTGTTAATGGATAGGTAGGCTCTACCAATCCTTTCTTGGCCATATGTCAATGTCACTTTTGGTAAAGTGTAGGTATGATCTTTATCAATTCTCTCTTTTATATACACTTCTGTCATATAATTATCAATGGCAAACATGTTACTTTTTGTCAAACTTCTTAAAGTGGAGAATATACAATATCACCCTTCTAGATTATTATATAAAGACCGTTAGTATTTGTCGGAAACTAACAGGGCTATAATTATTCATATTTATAATTATGTAAAAATGTAAGAGTCACTTTTCGACAAATGAGAGTCAGAAATATGAAGAAGATTTAAAGCGATGGTCAAAGGAATAAAAATATTTTTCCTAGCTATTCAAGCCATGTACATTAGGAAAGAGTTTTAAGTGAAATATCGTCTTTCCCTAACTAACCCAAAAAAATAATCAGGATTCAAAATCTCAGCATTCTATCTATGAAAACTTTAGTAGGTAGTCTTTACCCAATATTTATACTGGTAAAAGATAATACCAAGTACCTAATAAAATAATTAAAGTAGGTGCAAATTAGCTCCAAAATCAGTGTTATTATTAGGTAATGTGGATTGCTTTTCAAAATGAACATGAGTTTTTCTATGAAAAAAGTCAAAACAGATCAGCTTAATGGAAAATTCCATTAGGCTAAAAGATCTTAATCATCATTGAGCACTGCCTAGGAATAGTCCAAGCTCCACTTTGTCTGTTTTGGCTAAGTGTTAAATTTCAGGTTTAGGTCTTTAATTCATTGTTTTAAATCAAGATATGAAAGTGATCCCACATCTGTCTCTATTTTCATTAAACAATAACTTTAACACGTCCAGCCAACTAGTCTCAAAGACGCATAGCGGACCCAGAATTTTGAGTTCGGGGGTGCTGGACTCAGAAATTTTGAGTTCGGGAATGCACTATTAACTATTTATATCTGTTTCCTTTATATTTTCTATACAGCTATACACTCAGTGACTGAGTTTAATGGATGCTGGAGCACCCAAAATTTGCACATGGGTCCGCCACTGCCAAGTGGACAACACTACGATTTGATTTGCTTTAATTTAGTATATAGTTAACAAAAGAAGAAGAAAAGCTCCAATTCATCATTCCATTAATTTGAAAATTAGAATGTGTTTTGAGTAAGCTTGATTGACAAATAAGCTTATAAATACTTTATACTAGTAAATATGAATAATATTTAATTGAGAATTAATTTAAAATTATAAATTGGTCATTTCTAACTTATTGCTTTTTGACGAATGGACACTTCTGATTTTATAATCTCAAAATATCCTCTGTTTTTTATTTATTTAAATTTAATCTTAAAATATCTTTTTTTAAACTAAAACTCCTTTAGTTATTTTTATGTGTTGCCATTTAAGATTTGATGAGACCAATCTTGTTGAGAAAATAACAAAAATGGTCTTTTGTTTTTTATAGTAGGTTCAAAAAAGTCCATAAAATGTCACATGAGTAATTTTAGTCCTTAAGTTTTGCCAAAAGTGAGCACTTTTGGTCCATCAAATATTTACCAAACCCCGATTGTCAAATTTAATAAAAAAAAAATTAAAGGAGAACTCATATTTGGAAGTGCAAGTTTTGTAGTTTATGTTATTTTTGACTATTTCAAGAGCTTGGTGGAACCTGTTAAGATATAAATTCTGTTTTTTTGGGTCTACTTTTTAATTAGGTGTAATTTTTCATGTTGCATTTTTTGAAATTTTGATTCAGATTAAGTTCTTTTCCAAAATTCCGGTTAAACGTAACAACTAGAGTTTGGTAGATATTTGACAGAGATCGAAGGTGCTCACTTACCGAAATTGATCACTTAATACTTAAGGGACCATTTTGAACTTACTGTCAAAGATAAGGGACCATTTTTCTGTCAAATTTCTCAGAAAAGCTTTTGCATTTGAGCAATTTTTTTTTTTACTGTTTTCCTACTTTAAAGCATTCATGGCATCACCCAACACCAGTAAGTACTTTAAAAGTTTTTCTCTTATTTTGTGCAAGATTTGATACTAATTCAGATAATGTTTGGGGGTCTTTAAAAATCTTTTTTTTTTTGCAAACAAATTGGACTAGTGAAGTGGGTTTTAATTGATTCTTGGTATATGACAATGTAAAGGCATTGTTTTTATTATTGAATAAGAATTAGCAGCTATATTGAATGCTGAAAAATATGTGTTTTTTGAATTGAAATATATCTAGCCCGGATTGCTATGTTTCTCTTTATCTAGAACTTGTCTGGATGTATGGAATTGAGTGGAATGTTCCAAGGTTTTAGTAATAATTAAATGAAAGCTAAAGCTGATCCATTTGTTAGAAATGCTAGATGAAATTACTTTATTCATCCCAATTTATGTGATTTGCTACTGGCCATCCTGTGCACGAAGCATTCCGCGTTCACGTAAGGTCTGGGGAAGATTTGCATCTCAAGGGGCTGTATATAGGCAGCCTACCCTAGCACAATCATCAGTAGTTGATTCCACGGCTTGAACTCATGACCTATAGGTCACATGGAGGCAACTTTACCGTTGCTCCAAGATTCCCCTTCATGTTGACTTGCTAAAAATGGGCAGTCCGGTGCACAAAACATCCCGCATTAGCAGGGTTTGGGTAAGGGCCGACCCCCAAGGGGTGTGACAGCCTACCCTAATGCAAGCATTAGTGTCATGTTGACTCGCTACTGCTTAGAAAAAAAAAATCTTCGACGATGATATGTTTAAAAAGAAAGAAATCTATTGTTAAACTCAAGGTTTCATATTAGGTGTAATCTTCATTTCTGGAAAGATAAAGGAATCTATCTCTGCAATCAGTCCGATGATAGATAGCTTGAACCTTCTATTTTGAGTCCCATAATTCATTATGAATTAGATTTTTTTAAATTACTCTAGCTTTACTCACTCTTATTAATGAAACATGCTTGGTCTGTGTTCTTTTTTCTTTTCCTAGTTTCTTTCTGATTAAGAGTAGCATCCCTGTCTGCATAACAAATGTTGTCTTTGTTTTACAATTATAAGAAAGTTGCAAATCAACGAACTTTTTAGCTAGTCTTTAGATTTGTGAGAAAAACATCTCCTATACGTTTATCAACAAGCAAGGTTTTTTATAGTAGAATTTTCTAAGTAGTGCCTGATAACATAAGCTTATATGCACCAACTAGTATTTAATACTAAACTAAGGATTTAGTTTATCAGAAGCTGTTCTTTAGAGTTCATTTGAATCTCACGAGGCTCCAAATTACTGCGAGACTACAAAATTATAATTTCGTTGCCATATCTGCATCCTGCAATGCTGGTCAGATGTATTGTGATTGATTGGAAGTTAAAAATAGGATGCAAACTGTGGTATAGTCGCTTTCTTCAAATGTACATCGTTACTAAAACCAAAAAGAATCACCATGTTACACCGAATTTCATCTAAATAATTGATTAAAATGGGCTGTTCTTTATTTCATTGTCTAAGAGGATCAGTGACAGGTCACATGGATATACCAAAAGGAGATAAGCTTGTGTTAAGGGGTTTAAAATTTCATGGATATCATGGGGTGAAGCCAGAAGAAACAAAACTGGGGCAGAAGTTTTTAGTGGATGTTGATGCTTGGATGGATCTTCGACCAGCTGGTAAATCTGACTGCTTGTCAGAAACTCTAAGTTACACTGATATATACAGGTGAGTAATGATTGTGAATGTGCTTCATTGCCGAAGGTTAAGATTGAAGATAGGAAGTTCATAAAGGATGAATTTTGTGAAAAAAACCTGTGCAGTTAAGTAGTAGTGCTCTATTGCTCACTATATTGATTGGAAATTCATTATGTTGTTTCTAAATTAGGAAGTGTTCTCTAACAGATTGGAATATATAATGATTCAGCAGTTTCCTCGTGGGTAAATTGAGAAAAGCAAGTAGAAACTAATTTATGAAACTTCTATAATAGATACAGACAGTCGTAAAAGTGTTTATCGTTAACAAATTCTCATAGTAAATAGATCTAGTTACACATTGTCTCTAGGAAGTTGTTCTTTCGATTATGATAGGATATTTTTGTTTATCCTGTCAGTCATTAGCATGTATATCATGTCACCTATTGGTTTTATCCACCCAAAAACAAAAAAAATCATCTCATTTGATGGACATCCACCCAACAAAAAGATGTCACCTAGAGATAGTTCCAAATAAAAGGATAAAAAGAGAAGGTAGAACACAAAGTCTGTATATAGAAAGGGGTGGGAGAAGGGAAGGTGTCGAGGGGCATTAATTCTTCCTTCAACACAATTATCCACACACGAGTATTGGAATTCTTGAAGCTACTGTTAGAACGCGTCTTCTTGTCTTAATCCTGTTTCTTTGGTCCAAACTGGGACTATCCTCTATCTGCTCTGTCATTAGAGCTCTCGTTTTCCAACTAGTTGAACATTAATATGTAGAATAGTAGCAAAATCAATAGAAAATCTGTTGGATCCAGTAATCTTCTTCAATTTAGAATCATGTTGATCTACTATCAGGAAGGAAATATAGTGATGTGGTTGTTGAGGATTTACCATCTCCCTACGTTGATATTCTACTTGAGGTCTCTTTTAGTTGGATTCTGAATGAAGTAGTCATGCTTTATGTCATCTGCTTACCTGATAGAATTTAATCAAAGTAGGAAGAAACTGACATTATTTACTTTCTTAACCACTAGGAGAAATATTGGAATCTCAATCATACTATGGTAACTTGATAAAGTTCATGTTTTACTAGAGCATAAGGTGAAATACTTTTTGGTGCGGGCCTTTTCTGAAGCATGTATTTTCTTTGGAGTATATACGAACTGAATTTTATAAAGTGACATAGACGCAGATGCTAATTCTGATTGTTTGTACATATTTTCTTTTCCCTCTCCTTTATGCTCTGCTGGAGCTGTCACACATGCTTAGTTGTGCACTCTTTCGGATGGTTCATTTTCTTCCCTCTTACTTGTGGGGGACTGGGGTTTGCAGCGAGAGCATGCTGAAGACCCAAAAAAGAAAAAAAAAAAAAAAAAAAAAAAAAAAAGAGAGAGAGAGCAACATGTCGATCTGTTTCGTTATTACGCACATTTGTGAAAGTGAGTGCTACTTTTCTATATTGAAGGATTTTGAGAAGGGTGATTATCCATATTGAGAAAGAAACAGTGTTAACCATCTTGTTGGATATTTTTGATTTTACCAGTCTCTATCTCTTTTTGATAACTGCGGTATCTGAGTCAACTTGTAGCGCATCTTGACCAATTCTCCCTGTGCCTGCTACCTCCTACCAGCACAAGTATTAGGTTACTCTGCCTTAAGGCTTAGGCATATGGATAAAAATCACATTATGTTTTCTGCCTCTATTAGGGTTGAAAATCATCTCCCAGTTTTGACCCTTTTTTTTTTAGAATGGTAACAGTATATTCATCAGCACAAAATTCAGTGCTGGGTATTCATCAGCACAAAATTCTGTGCTAGGAGCCAATTTACAGAAGATCCAATGAGTCTAAAATATGCCTACTTATAAAGATTCCAAAAACTCTAATATTGACTCAGACTTCCCTACAAAAAATTCTATACACCAGAAATGCAATGACAAAATACAATCAAGCTTGATCTTCTGTAAAGAGTTTTGGCTGCCATCACAACACCTGACGTTTCTTTCCCTCCAGACTGTCCACCTAATAGAAGCTGGTATGACTTTCCACCATTTCTTGTTATGCTTTACTCCCTGATGAATTCCAGCATCTCAACAGGATGATACCTGTAGGACTCCATCTAAACTGCAATCGTGCTATCAAATAATACCTGTAGGAATCCATCTAAAACTGATTTAATCTAGACGGATGAGCCAAAATGTCAAATAAGTTTCCCTGCTCTAGTTATCTAACTTCATTTGCCAAAACGAGAACCACCCATAGCTGCACAGGTATATTGCTAAAGAAAGTGACATAGACTTGATCCAGTACTCTAGCTTTGCTCATGGGTGGAGGTACGGTACCGCAAGGTGAACCCCTTCACCGGAAAAACTACACTATATATACAAGGTCATTTTTATGTATATACAGTCAAACCTCTCTATAACAGCAGCGTTGGGTCCGAAATTTTTCAGCTGTTATAGAGAATGGCTGTTATACACCTATAACAGTATTGACATTTAAATAATATTTCGCTGTTATAGGCAAAAAAGATGCATAAAAACTGATTTTCATTTTCAATTGTCAAATTCTAAGCTTAATCACACTTCGTATAACGAAGGAAAATCGTTTAATGATGAAAATATATATATATTCATATAATATTTTTTTAGTGTAATAGTGTATTGAATGATCAAATATTTGGTCAAAATCTCTACACTTATTATTGGTAATCATAGATATTCTATTTTTATAAAGATGGTTAATTATTATATTACCAGAATAAGAAGATAGCTGATATATGGGGGTAATTTTATAAAGAGCGTACTGTTATAAAGTTGGTTGTTGCTGTTATAGATGAAATGCTGTTATAAAGAAGTAAAATATGACATAAAAAATCTGTTCCGAAAAAAGTTGGCTGTTATAGAGAGATGCTGTTATATGCGGGTGCCGTTATAAAGAGGTTTGACTGTAATAGATGTTGAATCCCCTTGGCTTCGTCACGTGTTTGCTTTTTTATATTTTGAATTCCCTTAATGAAAATCCTGGCTCTGTAACTGCCTTTGCTAGCAGAAGTAGTGCATGCAGCTGAAATACAAACTTAGTTAAGACATGCCACTCATAAAATAAGAAATACAATCTTGAGAAACAACCACCAAATCAAGTGACACCAAAGCGAAATCTGAACTTCAAAATTTCTAATCACTGACTTGAAAATGACTTCTATTGGTCTTAACTTACAGATGGCCAGCTGGTCCTAATTAGTGATGCTGAAAACCAACTGGCCTGATGTTTTATGTAAGGCAGCGACTTTTCATATCTTAAGCACTTCTCTAAGATAACTATTTTCGCTGAGCAATTTTCGCTGTTGATCTTTATGGTTAATTTTTGCATAATATTGTCATTTTCATCTGAGGATTGGCAGAATAGTGAAAGAGATTGTTGAAGGTCCACCTAGAAAACTTCTAGAGAATGTGGCGGAGGTCATAGCATCTACAACCCTCAACAGGTACCCGCAGGTATCTGCTGTTCGTGTTCAAGTTGGAAAGCCGCATGTGGCTGTTCAAGGACCTGTTGACTACTTAGGTGTCGAGATCATCAGACACAGAAGTCTTGATGTTTAAACCAATGTCTTATTGCTTGTATTAATGTTTGTTATTCAAACTCCTGTTCAATAACAGACACAGTTCTTGATCTTTTCCATCTGCATTTGCTCTTGGTTTGTATATAAACTGTCTGCATACCTGCTCCATGCTCTGGTCCATTCTCTTATGGTGGCTCCAATAGATACCTGCAACTTTACCACAAAGCTTTGTGGAGTTCATGAATTTGGAGGTCCATGATTTGAGAATGATGATCCATGGAAAGAGAGAAAAAAAAGAAGGGAAAATTGGTTCCCTTGTTACCTTATATATGCTACTTCGTTGCATGAGCATCCAAGGATGTGGCCGATCATTTCCATCTTCTTGCGGAGTCATGGTGTTCACTTTTATCTTTGCTTGACCATAGTATTCCACTTCTGCATTGTGCAACAAGAATCAAAAAAGGAAAAAAGACACATCGCCAATGACAATTAATTAAATAAAACATGTCTCCCCAATATATATATATATATATATATATAGTTTCTATAAACGTGCAGTTCCACATTAATCATAGTCAATATCTATCATAGTAAAAAATATTAGATAACATTATATGTAATTATATTCATTTATTTTATGAGTTACAAAAATATAGATAATAAAACATAATCTTTTCTAATTATTGAAAAACTCATTTTAACATACGAAATCAGAATTTAAATTATATTTTCTTTCTCTTTGTGATTTCTTAATGACATTCTTTGTGCATGGTTCATTTGTGTCAGATATTCGTGATTTAGTTTCTTCATGGAGTGTTTCGTCCAAATATTATTCAGTATTGACCAAATATTCTTTGACAATAGGAACAATATTTGTTATTTCAGGAGTAGAATAATATTATTAGTTATAATAAATATAAGTTTTATTTCGCACATCTAAGTAAATCTCCCCAAAAAATTAGTGTTTGCTTCTGCCATAGCAATTGAAAATCGTGTGCATAAGATATTATTATTGGCAGTCAAATGACATTTATTTAAGTTCATGAGGTATATATTATAAGTATGTTATCTAGTTCTATCTCACCTAATAATTTTCAAGGAGGTATATGTTTACCAACACAACTTCTACAAACTTTAACTAAATAGGATTTGACTATTTAGAATTTGTGTTTATATCAATAACTGACTACGTTTGTGGCCTTTTTTCAGTGATAAATCTGTTTTGTTTTAGTAGAAGTTAAAATTAACAGTTGTTGAGCTATGAAAGAGAAATCGAAATATGTAGTAGAAATCTAACTTCATAAACTTCAATCTTCTCTCATTCAAATTAATGATAGATGACATGTGCTTATTTCCTTACTTGATGGAGTTTGTCATTCTATGCTTGTCCTTAATTGGTATCATCTCCACCTTCGTTTTGGTGCGAAGTACAAAAAAGATAGAAAATCTTACAAAGTTGGTAGATCTCTTTATGTTTTTTAATTTATGGAATAAGTGGAATATCATTTAAAAAAATATACATATTTACTCAAGAAGATGCATATGTCTCTTTAATTTTTATTATAATTCAGGAAAGGCTTGTAAAAATAATAGGTCTCTATATTTTTTACTATAATACTAACTCGAATTATATTTGTGTGCCTGAAGTGTCATTTTTTTTTTCCAGTCAATTGAATACCAAACGTAATGAATATATCTACTTGAGTGAATGGTTTATTTTTTAAAAGGTATAAAAAATCATCAATTACGGCGATATAACATAACTGCATGTAAGGACCTTTAAATTTTAAATTATTGATTTTATATGAACTTTTAAGCAGTGCAGATGAATTAGTCCTCCATATTTCAGCACGTAATGGTTCAATTATTTTCATATAGTAGCACAACTACCGAGGAAAAAACTTAGAATGTTTATCTAATTTCCATAGCAACAATGCACAATATCTATCAATATCTATTCAGAAAGCTCTCATGAGATTACACAACTGAAAAGCATAAAAATAAATATCTAACTATAGATCCCGGCTTTTCCCTAGAAACAAATATCTAAAACAAGAATACCTCCAACTCTCCAAGTAAAAACAGTATTTGATTAACGATTAAAAAACAAATGACAAAGTTACAAAGAAAATATAAAACCACACGTAAATAAAACTAAGTGAATTTAGCAATCAAAAGGGATTGAATATTACTAAAGTATGTGTCTAGAATATTGGCCAACAACCTATTAACTGTTGGTGTGGAAGAGGAAGAAAGCATGAAGTGAAATATATACTAATTAATATCTACAATGCTTCCTAATTGAAATGGACTCCTTAAGCATTTAGAGATTTAAAACGTAACCCATAACAAATTTGACATAGTGGCTTGCGGCACCAGGAAGATTGAAAAGAATGTCGTGTCTCATTAGATTTAGAATTCTTGTTATAATGCACTTTGTAAGTCTTTTATCACAATTTTAATTAATTTTAAAGTCTTAAATATTAGTACAATTCTATCTTCAAAGGGTATAAAACCGTTCAATATTTGAAGGATATTTTGGTCAACCAACATTTATATTCATGCTTTTAAAATAGTGTGTATATATATATGCTAGATGATGAAAGTCCGTGCTAGCACGGGCCCAACACAAAAAATAATAACACACATTTCTTTTTAGTCTATTTTAAAAAGA
Source organism: Lycium barbarum (assembly GCF_019175385.1). Lineage (NCBI taxonomy): Eukaryota > Viridiplantae > Streptophyta > Magnoliopsida > Solanales > Solanaceae > Lycium > Lycium barbarum. The sequence continues at coordinate 112,296,121 of NC_083346.1, read as the reverse complement.
ATGATATATTTTTATATTTAAAAAACATTTAACTTGAAAATTCCCCTTTTACCTTTAATGAAATGATTTAAATCCACACAAATATCTATGATTTGTTTTAGACCACAAGTTTCGAAGATCTTTCCTTTGTTTTTTAAACTTCGTGTCTAGTCAAATTATGTCACATAAATTAGGACATAGAGAGTACCTTTTAGTAATATAATTATGGAATTTTTATTATAGAAAGTATTATAATTCAATTAATTGTAAATATCAATAAATTATTTTACTTAGTCCGCTTCTCCCATATATCACTTTCCTGGTTTGGTTCTCTAATTGAAAGATTTGAAATACACCTTCTCCTACCGAGTTTCTTGCTATCATCTCTTTCTACTCAACAACACTGAAAAGCGCTTTCATGTGTTAGCATCTGTTGTAGTATTAAATTTTTAAGTATAGACCAACTTCATCATTTTAAGAAAATATGTGTATACATTTCTTGACCGCTTATATTTCGTCTTCTTGATGTTATTTCTCATTATTTGTGTGAGACGTATGTGTCTAAACTCATACCTTTGGGTATAAGTTTTAAATCTTTTGATTTTATGACTTCTTTAGCGATTTTTGTGTTCAATTTAAATCGTTATTTCTTTTTTCATGAATTTCTCTTCTTTAAATTTTCTCTAAGCGTACCTTTACCATTTTCTGAACTTATTATTATTATTTAAATGTCCTTTTTTTTTTTCAATTGTCCGCTACTTCTTCACGTGAACCCCACCTTAATTTTTATTTTTTGTAATTGTAGAAGAGTGGGCCCTACTTTAAAAAAAAACTATATTAGAAGAGTGAGTGGACGATGATCCCTGTGAAAATGAAAGAACATTGAGGACATTTATAAATAAATTTTAGTTTATTTATTAAGAATGGATAATAGTTAGTTAAAAAAAATAAGAATTATGCAAACATTATATTAATTTCTTTAGGAGTTACTCCGTGAGATGAAAAGATAAAATTATTTATTGATATCAGAGCTAGAGTATATCTCTATTTCTTTTTTATTATATAGAATAGCCATGTTAGTAGTTCAAGGGCAACAAAGTAATTTCACTCCATAATAAAAGTGCTTGCTTCACTCTGCACTCAATTTCTCATTTCACACGCTATATTACAAGCATTTGGAACCATCTAACTCTATAACGTAAGGGTCCATTTAACTTTTCATTCACATTTGCCATTTTGTGCAAATACTCATTTACGTTCTCTTTTTATGAGATAAATTATTTTTTTATTGAATTTTATGAACTCATCTATCCACACTATTTGAAAGCGATTTCAAATTAAAAAAAATCATATCTAAAGGTAGTTTTAAAAGTAAGGATAATTTATAAATGATTAGTTCTCTGCTTGACTAAATGCTACCTTTGAATGTCTGAAAAAGATGCAACTTGTTATGTGCCATTTTGCATACTCATAACGCCCAACATTATTTGCATTAGCATATGGAAGAAAGTTAGAAACTTGTAAAAGACATAATTTCCAAACAAGAGAGAGGGAGTAAGAGTTAAGCCACTTATTATATATAGAAGCAACTGTGTAGCTCATAAGCAATTTGGTTTGGAATGTTTTAGGACATGCTTATTTTGTTAGGGAGTGAGAGTTAAGACAAATATTAGTTTTGCTGATTCTTGTAAATAGTTTCATCCTTCATCTAAGGAAATATTTTCTTCATAAGTAGTTTCAAGCATATGATTAATGTTGGTATTGGTTCATGATTTTTTATAAATAATTGATGGTTCTGCTGAAGGATTTTATGAATAGATGTACGCAACATTATACACATCTCGTGTGTGAGTATTTTGTCAATAAACTTTATCACCTTATAAAAAATATAAAAAAATAAAAAGATGACTTGTTGAAGGGTTAAGGCATTAATATACATTGAAATCTTGCAATTACTTGCTCTTTAGTGTTTTCCTGATTCTTGTGAATTACTTGATTTGGGGGGATTTTTTCAACATAAGTACTTTCAAGGCATATGATAAATAATGAGACTCATATGCTCTTTCCTGAGGTGGTGATTAACCGCATTCGAGAATTTAAGCTCCTAACCTCTAATATCTCTACTCCCCTTTACACCACCAAAAACGTTTTGTTGAATGGAATATGTCAAGGTCAGGGGGTAGAACTACTCTCTTTAGGACTATTTCCGAAAATGTATGTAATAAGTTGGCCAACCTGGGAAACATTTGTGCTTGTCCCTCTTTGATACTTTTGTTTTCTCTAATGTTACCCTAGCACTACTACCGCTCAGGGTTTTGATACCAATGGGATGTTGTTTAGTCACTATTAACAAATATCCATTTTGTGAGTATCTCATAAAGCATAATGTTATTTGCTTTGTTCTGCATCCTGATTTTGAATAGTTGCGTAAGCTGGTCCAAACATCACTCTTAATAAAAAAGGAAGTATTCATTCATTATTGGGTTGTCAACGTTGTAAACACTCTCAAGGTACAGGCACTGTGGAGAGTTGTTACGAATGACGAAGACTTTTCTATACTTAATGCATTTTAGTCCCAAGGAAACGATCACAATGGCAAACCATTTGAGTTTTAGAAAAAGATGGTTTTTGACTCATCAAAAATATAACATATCAGAGAGCAGAATTTTGCTCAACAACGAGCTTATATACATGCCCATGTATCCTCTTTTCTTTCATTAAAGAACATTACAAGTTTTATTAAAAAATATCAGTAACTCTACCTGACAAAGATGCAGAATGTAATACCTCCTCCAATAATAACAATTTCTTGACAAAGCTTAGAGTTGACGCTTACTCATAAAATTCAAGCATATACAGCAAAACAAAACAAATAAACAAGAGTCACTAAGTGAATGTCTCAAATCAAAAATTTCAATCTGATCACATGTTTATTACTATTAGAAAGTGAAAAATATGTATATTAACGTTTTTGGCTTTTTAATAACTAACGAGCAATATAAGAGTTGGTTAGTCAGCTAAGTCACAATGCAAAATCTATCTTAATATAATTATAATAGCTTTAAAGAATATTCAATGGGTCATACAATATCAGTGAATGAGGTGCTCCCTTTCGGTGGGAAGGGCTTCAATCCCTTAGCGGGCTTATCCAGCACACATTGCCCTTCTTTTGGGATGGTCTTTAAATTTTGCCCCTCATATTTGAAATCTTTAAGTTTTGCCCTTCGGCTAAACCCCATGGGTTCCAGGTTCGAACCTCCACACAGTCAAAATTTTTTAAAAAAATCGCAAGGCAGAGTTTAAATTCCCTATGCCCCCACCGGCATACACTTGTGAAGGAATTACCAAAGTTATGCTGGACCCGGCATACTTATGCCTTATGGGCAGACTTGGCATAAGTATACCGGGTCCGGCATAACTTTGGTAATTCCTTCACAAGTTTATGCCTGGTCCGGCATAAAAGTTTACCTATTAAAAGTATGCCCCCACCGGATGAGGGTACCTAGGAAGAATTTCATTGTCCTCCTTCCAATATTATTACAGAACTAAAAGGCTTCATGGTAAAAACTCTATGCGTGGCCTCTTCCACTCATCGTCATGCAAATGCTGTCAACAATTATCATAGTATTAATACTCATGAAAAACTAGGCTTAGATATAATGGAACAAAATCACGACAACTACTCTTTTCTATCACTACCCCATAATATATTAACAAGAGCAGTTATAATATATCCAATACAGGAAATGTAGCAAAGAAAGTCTTTAGGTCACATTGACACAATAACCACTTGAATTTTAATAGAGCATTTTGATGTCACTAAAAATCTGTAAAAAGTTGACATGAGATCTCAAAGTTATGCCGGACCCGACATAAACTTATGAAGGAATTACCAAAGTTATGCCGGACCCGGCATACTTATGCCAAGTCTGCCCATAAGGCATGAGTATGCCAGGTCCGGCATAACTTTGGTAATTCCTTCATAAGTTTATGCCGAGGCCGGCATACACGCGACCCAAACCTTACCTTGCAGTTTTCTTTTTTAATTTATGCTTGAGCGGGGATTCGAACTCAGAACCTCATGATTTTTGCGTGAACGCTCAATGTTGCAATGCGAAGGGCAAAAATTAAAGACCAGCAATATGAGGGGCATAATTTAAAGACCACAAATATGAGGGGCAAAATTTAAAGACCACCCCAAAAGAAGGGCAATCCGCGCAAAAAAATGAAATTTATTGGGCCAATGAATTTCGGATACCAAGATAGTTAAATCGAGAAAAAAATTGAGGCACTTCAACAAAGTTAAATAAAGGAGAGCAAGTTACCTTACAAAAAGAAAACAGAAACCAGGGATTAACTTAAAGTTACAGCTCTTCCAAAAAAGAAATGTGATGAGATGCAATGGATTTTCATCAACCACTGATCTTTATGTGATTGCATAAGTTTCTAACAAAAAAATGAACTACAGCGAGCTCGTAGCTCATTCAGCGACAGCACCTGCTCCACTACTTCTAGCTCTGCTCTTGCGGTTCCATATTGGAGTAGTCTCAATGAGCTTATGAGGGACAAGACGCCTTTCGCGTTTGGTTAGCTTTTTGAAGTTGTGTACTCTCAACTTAGCTATCTCGGCCTCCTCCTCCGGTGTTATCTCCCTAACTACCACTGTCAGTCTACATACTGGCCTCATCATCAGTCCACACTTTCCTTTGGCATGGTAGGACAACCTTTTCTTATAAAGCCCCTTCCCAAGAAATGCCTCAGCTGCACCACACATGAACAAGGATGAAGTACTCCAAGAGTAAGAATGAGATGAAAACATGTAAAGTTATTTTCTGTCAATTTTACCAACAATAAGACGATCCGGATCAAATCCATGGTTATGCACTGCATTTGCCCGAGCTGAGTGTATGACCTACATGACAAATGTTCCCATTATTTCATACTCGAACTATGAGTAATAACGCTCTTTATACTTCAGTGTTCATGTTAGACTATAGTATAACAATTTGGGGTTTGGAAAAGAAAAACTGTGTCGTTATGCCGAGGGTCTATCGAAAACAGCCTCTCTACCTCCCAGGGGGTAAGGTCTGCATACACTCTACCCTTCCCAGACCCCGCTTTGTGGATTTCATTGGGTATGTATGTTGTTGAAAAGAATAATTGTAAAGGATATTTTATTACACAGTTTGGTGTGCTTTCTTGTGAATATACAATAGCTGTCATAGAAACACTTGTGGTTTCCTGTTTTGACAAATCCTGGGCAATATATTTGTCACAGAAGCAATCTTGTAATATCATATCTTCAGTGGCCTGACCTGATAGACAGTTTTGGCAGCTCGTTTTACAGTCACTTGCAACTGTAGCAATGCATCTTCAACACGCATTCCACGAACTAATGCGGCAACCAAGTTCACCTTCTTTGGGCTCTGAAAAAGGACAACACGTTAAAATAAATATAAAAGAATAGCAGGTGCAGGATTATTAGCAGTTGCTGCTGATGGGGTAACATCAATAAAGACTGTTCGTGACCCAAACCAACAAATATAAGAATGCTATAACTACCACATGCACTTCCAAATTTGGAAAATTTATCTAAAATCAGACAAGATATTGGACCAGGTAAAATGGAGCTGTCATGGCTGGTAAAAATGCAAATATACAAGGTAAAAATATAAGCAAGATGTAAATGTAGAAAGTGCAACAAACTGCTTCAAATGATAATTCAATCAAACCCGACAAAGCATAGCCAGTTACACGCACAGATAGAGGAAGGGGCTTGCAGTAAGTAAATATCCGTTAGCGAAATAGTTTATCCATAGTTAAATTATGATGAATCCTTTGAGAATAGATGATTTAATAGGCAACCACAACTATTTTGAGATTTAAATGTAGTTGATTGATAAATTAGTCCTTTTGATAGAAAAGATGATTTGATGATATAAAGGATTATAATGGATTGGGAACAGAACTTGTTAAGAAAAAGCAAGAGAAGATAATAAAGGGAGAGTGGGGAAAAGAATAAATGTTCCAGCCCCTGAGAGGGTGGCCTAACAGTCAGAGTTTGAGTCATAACACTGAGAACCAAGGTTCGAATCCCATTGAGAGGGCACACTGGTGAATGCTTCTCATTTGTCTAAACTAGAAGTGTCAACTTACTTGGGCTAAAATGGGCTAGAAACTGGGTTGGGTCAATGACCCGCCCAATTTGACAACTATGAGAAGGCACTTCTAGGTTTGAAATACTACAAAGGTTTGTAATTATGTTCGTGTAATAAGTGAGTTTGAGGAATAAATTTTATTGTTCTGTTTTGAAAATGTATTAGATGAGTTATTAGGAAATTCACATATTATTGTTACCGTTCTCAAAAAAAAATTCACATATAACATAAAGAGAATAATGAATGGATTACTACATGATATGAATGTGTAATTACTTAAACTAATTTATTAGTGCAATTTAACTTGATGGCATAATGGTGAGAATTTTCTGTTCAGCGATTGACTATATATGTAAGTTAATGAATTTTACATTTTTCCAGATCAGGATTCACATTAGTTAATAGAAAATAAGAATAGTTTTCTCAATATAAGTTTGATTCGGAAATGCAAACGCACTATCTAAATTTTGGTCATTAAGATAGAGGAATTATTGTTTCAAACTCTTCCTACTCAATTCTTTACAAATAGCAGAGTTAATTTTAGCATAACTGGGCTACGCAAATAGAGATATAAAACGGGTTGAATTGGGCAAAACACAGGGCTAAGTTGGAGATTGTTTTAAAATGGGTTATGGTTAAATGGGCTAAAGCTAGACCATTATTAAATTGTCTTGTCCCCAACCCATAAAATTCTGGGCGGATTACTAATATTTGGGTTACATTTGACGCCCAAACCTTGGTGAGCAGAGTTACCACATACCTATGTTGGTGGGAGGTACCAGGTAAAGGGTAGTAGTTGAGATGCGTGCAAACTGTCCCTAGCACCAAAGCTATCAAGAACGAAAAGCAAATCCGCCCAACCTTAATCGTGGAAAACTATTTCCTGTAAAAAGGGGCAACTCGCTTGCCGAAAGAGAGAATCTCAGAGATCTACGATGGCTGCTCTGTAAGGAGAGAATCTGGTAGAAGACATTTTGGAGTTCTGAGGCAAGCTCCCTTAGTGTTTTTAGTGTTTGGGCCAATAAAGGTTTGAAGTTCATAAATTGTTCATGTAGTTTGAAACTCTGGTAAATTTTTGAACTAAAAGATGTCGTGGTGAAACTTCACTTGTCAGAACTTCAAACTTAAGCATCATGCAGGTGTTCGAGTATTTTTTTAATTTTTGCTAGAGCTAGTTGTCAAGTTTTATTCACAATGAAAGATGACTTTTCAACACATTTAAAACGATAGCTGAGCTATGATTACCATTTACCGGCTTAAGAACTTCCCATTCCACCTAGCTTTTGCATATTTTGAGTTTAGATTTCATGCACGAATGCTATATAAAAAGAATTATATAATTAGATCACTTAAATTTAATCATAAATAGGCGTTTGTGCCGAGTGTGGACTGATAACTTGAAGAAAAAAAAAATGAAAATAACTTGTCAAGACAGATCAAATTTCAATGATGAATATAAATGTCCTTTTTCTCACACTAAATTATATGCATCGCATATTTGTATGTGTTTTGCGTCCCATAAAAATCCACTTAAATTACAAAAAATACAAACAAATTAAAGAAAATCTTAACTCATGAGACCTTTATCATTCCTGCATTAGTTTTAAACTTCTAATTCATTTTCCTCTTTTGAACCAAAATAGTATATCCTTGATTTGAAATAGTCCCTCGTTCATGTTTTCCTGTTGGAGTATATATATGAAATGATGGCTCCAGTTTCATATTGTTAATATATAAACATGCGATATCCCATCAAGATAAGTATCGGATAATTTAAATCGACTAAACTTAAATGTCTCTTTGCAAAACAACATATATATATATATATATATATATATATATATATATATATATATATATATATATATATATATATATAAGAAAGTGTCGTGATAAATTCACAATCTATTACCTTGATTCACTTGACCACGTCTACCCTTAACCCCATACAGATTTAAATCTCTATCGAGTTAAAAGTAGCTCATCATCAAGCGTAAAATGTACTGTTCTATCGAGCCAGAAGTGCGAGCTCATAATCCAGCGTAAAGTTTACTTCTATCAAGCCAAAAATGTGATCCCATACTTTTTTTTTTTGGTTTCCCACCCGATCCGTTACCCGCATTGGAGACCGAGTATCTCCGAATTCGTGCCGCATAGGGCCCATTCGGAATGAGCGCTCTCTACTAAGGATTTTCCATACCCAGGGTTCGAACCCGAAACCTTTGATTAAGGGAGGAACAACCCATCCGGTGCACCACATCCTTTGGTGGTATGTAATCCCATAATCGAGCCAAAAGGTTGCTCATGATCGAGCTAAAAGTGTGCGATAGATTCTTACGTCCTACCACTATTCAGGAAAATCAACTATGTTTTTTAGTTTTGTTGATAATTAAACAAATAATTTTGAGCAAATTAGAGATAGACATTTCATTTACATTCGACTTCTAGGACTTCATGAATTTCTTTCCTCTGCATTTGGTGCTCAATGTGTATTTTAAAATATCTTTCTAATTTTTTATATTATCTTGTTTAGCTGGAGTATACATGAGAATTTGATATGTCATCATCATTCATCAAGTAACTCTTATTCCGAAAGAGAGAATCTCAGAGATCTACGATGGCTGCTCTGTAAGGAGAGAATCTGGTAGAAGACATTTTGGAGTTCTGAGGCAAGCTCCCTTAGCAAGCTTTGCTAGGTTAAACATAGCAGCAAGTGGCTTCTATGTAAGGAAAGGTTCTGGTAGAGATCTAGGGGTTTTGAGGCTTTTTTTAAGAAGTGAAAGAACATATAATTTTCATAAACCAGAAGGCTATGGCGTAGCATACCTGTTTTATACCCTTCAAAACTGCTTGAACTTTTGAAGGTTTAGAAGCTGCTTTCTCTGCTTCAGTACTTCCAGTAGATGTTAACAGTGGTGTTAACGGAGAAGAAATTGGTGTTGCGTCAGCTGATAATGTCCTTGAACCAGACAACCCCTGTCAAAAGAAAAGTACATATTCAGAAACAATGAAACTGTTTGAGCCAATTAACTATTTGATAACTAAGGAACAAGAAGTATGAATGCATTTTGTTGCTTGTAAGCAATAAGTAATTGAATAGGAGATTTCAGGGACAGGAATTAGCATATCAATACTGGAAACATGGATTTCAAAATAAGAAAAGCATTTTAAAAATATATCCTGATAATATGTCGTTACAGATATCTTAAACTATTACTGTGTGTGATTATCACTTTCTTGATAAGTAGTAGTTCATGTGTGCATTAAGATAATCATATTTAGATTGTTTTGTAAACGTCTCAATACAGGAATTACTAGCCTGCATGACACATGCTTTAGGCTAGCACCCTAACAACTATCAAACAACTATGAACATAAGGGAACATCTCATACTAAAATTTTTGTTACCGTGAAGCTCTATCACATATAAAAAGTTTATCCCACTGAAACAAGAAAAACACAATCACAGAATGTCAACTCAGCACACCATATATGCGTACGATAGATCAAGTAAAGGTCATTTTAAGTATTACCAGATGTTGTAGATATTGGTACAATGGCCTTGAGATGCAAGGGGGAAGTGTATTCTGCAGCCTTGGTAAATGATGCGCCTCACCTGGAAAATGTATAATCTTCAACTATCAAATAAGTATATGTCTAATTTAAGACATCAGAAATGAAAAGGACTTAGGCAACTAAAAGCAGATCTTCGAACCATACACTCAACGCGAGACATTTCTAACATCAGCTTATCATGCTTTCACATAGAAAACTAAGATTTACCAAGGACTGGAGTTGCCTTAGAGTGAAACAATGAATTGAAAGGAACAGTTCGATTTTGTTGATATCTCTTTTCAGCCTGACGAAGTATGCACTGAAGATGCCGTTGCCAGCCAACCATTTCGTCAGCTAAAAGAAATCCCCTCAACACCAAAAGCGCAGCTAGACAATCTTAGTTCCTCTACAAAGCAGAGAAGCAAAATAAATACTTTAGTCTGTCAATGCAAGACAATGGTACCTATATAACATTAAAAAAGAACGAAAAGTTAAATAAAATTCTCTAAGAGCATAAACGGGAGAAAAATATGATTCACAAGTAGTTTTCAACTTGTCTTGCTTTACTTTGATTTATTTTTAATTGTATTATCCAAGCAAACTTCTGCACACCTCGACTAATCCACCGGATACCAGCTTCCATCCGCACAGATACAGGTACATGTACAAAATTACAAATCACCTACTCCCTCCTTCCCAATTTAAGTGTCGTACTTTCTTTTTTGGTCTGTCCCAAAAAGAGTGCCTCTTTCTATATTTAGTAAGTTGACAATTCAAACATCCTACATGGCAAGTTTATAACCACAAGATTCAAAAGTCTCTCTTTATTCCTTAAAATTTATGTCCAGTCAAACTACGACACTTAAATTGGGACGGAGGGAGTAGCTTTTTTTACGCTATTGAGATTTGCATTACAGATTCATTTATCGCTAGGCCACACACTTGGGTGCAGTTCACCAATAGTTTCTCAAACATATTTTCAACAAGTGTTAACAGTGAACATTGTCTCTTCAAGCTTCACAAAGCACAATCGGACCTAAAGTCGATAAAAGTTGTCTACCTATGATTACTTACATATACAACAAAAGTCTAATTATCATGATAGCTCACCAATAGTTAATGTATTCACTGCTTATAATACTTAACAATGAAATAAACCCACAAATTTCCACAGGCCTTTCATCGAACAGGTTACGTACACAACATAACTGAATAAATACATTTCTGGGTATCATTGAAATCCAACTATTTGAATAAGCAAGAATTGATTTTTCCTACTTATATAGACAAATAAAGTCTAACTATCATGATAGCTCACCTATAGTTAATGTATTTACTGATTGAAAGACTTTAACCAGGAAATAAACCCACTAGTTTCTCATACGCATTTCATCGAACATGGTACATACACTATATAAACACAAACTCAACTGAACAAAAACACTTCTTGGATACCATTCAAATCCAACTTTTTGAATAATCAAGAATTGATTTTTCTAAGAAACAGACACAAAACAATACAACCCACCAATTTTCTCGTAGGCATTTCATCGAACACGTTACATACACAACATAACTGAAAAAATACACTTTGGGTACCATTCAAATCCAAATATTTGAATAATCAAGAATTGGTTTTTCTAAGAAATAGACACAAAACAATACAACCCACCAATTTTTTCATTGGCATTTCATCAAACAGGTTACATGCACAACAGAACCAATCAAGAACTTATTTTTCTAAGAAATAGAACCCAAAGAAATACAACCCACCAATTTTCTCATTGGCATTTCATCGAACAGGTTACATACACAACATAACTGAAGAAATACACTTCTATGTACCATTAAAATCCAACCATTTTAATAATCAAGAATTGATTTTTCTAAGAAAAAGACACAAAAAAAATAATAATAAAACCCGGCAATTTTCTCATAGGCATTTCATCAAACAGGTTACATACACAACATAACTGAAGAAATACACTTTTGGGTAACATTTAAATCCAACTATTTAAATAATCAAGAATTGATTTTTCCAACATATATTAAAGAAATAGACACAAAAATATAAACCCAATTTGCAAATCCCCCTTTTTTTAATTTTTTTTATACCATTTAAAAATTCATGAAGAAAAAGACTTTAGAGTGAGAGAAACTTACATCAGGGTTTAGCCGGAGAGAAACGGAGAAGAGCAAACTGCAATTAATTAAAAATATGGGCCCTCATTTGTAATCTAGTTTCTTTGTTCATTTATCCAACTAATTTGGGCTTATGATTGGGCCTTCAGATCCATAAAAGTGTAGTCCTTTACATTTTTTAAAACATAACTAGGCAACGGTTAAAAAATAATTTCATGATGATAGCAGCATTAGTTAGTTTTCATTTCATAGCAAGTAAATATTAACTTTTCAAAAAGAATCCCTAGAATTAAGCCTTAGGATTAGTCCCAAAAGAAACTGTTCCTATTTTTTTGGACGAATTATTTATCTTTCATAACTAAAACAATCACTCAATTTTTTTTCCCGTTCTTTCCTTTCCTAAGATGTATTGTCCATATAAAATAAAACTGCCCAACCTTTGTGTATATATCTAATAAAATAAAACTGCGCAACATTTGTGTATATATCTAATTATACATACACATACATACATACATATATATATATATACACAAAATATACTTGGTATTTTTTCAACTGAAAAATATTTTTTCATGTAACATATTTATCTCATAAATATGCATGATATTTTCAGTATAATAAAGATATAAATATATGTAACATATATATATATATACACACACACACAGAATATAATAAAGATATACCTGGTATAATAAAGACATACATGGTATGATAATATAATATATTTGAAATATATTAAAGGTATATTTAAAAAAAAAATTGTCCAACATTTTATGCGTGTATGTCTAATTACAATTACATTGTAATAAAGATACACATGGTGTAATAAAAGATATACATGGTATAATATATATATAACCAAACTGAAAACATGGATAACTAGTGGTAAACAAATTTCTTCATTACTGGAAAGGAATATGTACATTTTTTTTTTAAAATTCAACCATTAAGAAGACTTAGTGGGTATTTATTTAGTAATAATACAATAAGGAATATGTACATATTAATTAGAATGTAAACTAATTTCTTAGTTAGTGCGAAAAATGATGATGAAAGAGGAATGATATGTATTAATTAGGATGTAAATTCCTTAGTTACTAAGATGATGAGAGATTACGAACATATTTATAAGGATTGAAATAAATTCCTTGATTTATGGAAATTCTATCACAATACGTATGGCTAGCAATATATATATGAAGCTGCTATTTTTGAAAGAAAAAAAGAGTAATGTGACTTTTGAAAATATTTATAAAATACTTACTCTTAACGTAAATTTCTCTTTTTTATTTTTATTTTTGTGCAGAATGCCCTTCAAAGGCACTGGTCTTTAATTTTTGTCCCTCAAATCGGTGGTATTTAATTTTTGACCTTTCACTAAAAATCTCTTAGTTTAGGATTCGAACCCCCGCTCAGTCAATTTTTTTTTTAAAAAAATCGCACGGTAGAGTTTGGATTCGTAAGACATAAGTTGGGTTTCAAACGCTACCTTAAGCCAGAGTTTCAAACTTTGCCTTAACGCAAAAAAAAAAAAAAAAAAAAATAAAAAAATAAAATTACTTAGCTGGAATTTTGCAAACCTCTGCCTTAAGGCCTAACTTTTGCCCGGCCCATTAATCTTAATTTTGGGCAAAAGTTAGGTCTAAGACAGAGGTTTGCCTTAAGGCCTTAATTTTAGGTAAAAATTTGCCTTAAGTACGATCTAACTATAACCAAATCTTTCGGTGATTAGCTATAGAAGCTAACCTTCATAGATAGTCTCTTAGCAATGATCATGTAAGAAGTTTGGGATGCCAAACTCATTATGTACTTCTTTTGCTTATCAATGATCAATGGAGGCAGTTATAAAAAGGGGGGGGGGGGGGGGGGGGGGGGGAGGGGCTACCTTTTGTCCGAATAGGCCTAATTTTGCTACGCTCTGCCTTGCAATTTTTTTTTTTGTTGACCTGAGTTCAAACCAAGACTTCAGGATGTTAAGCGAAGAACAATAATTAAAGACCACCAATATGAGGGACAAAAAACCTTTTTTTTTTGTGCGGATTGCCCTTTATTTGGGTGGTCTTTAATTTTTGCCCTTCAAATTGGTGGTCTTTAAGTTTTACCCCTCGCCTAACACCCCGAGGTTGTGGGTTCGAACCCCAGCTCAGTTTTAAAAAAAAAATCGCAAGGCAGAATTTCGCGAGGCAGAATTGAGGCAGAATTTTGCAAATCTGCCCAGTAAAATTGGGCTGCACAGGCAGAATTTGCATGGGCAGAAATTCTGCCTGTGCCATGAAAATTCTGCCTGAAGAGTAAAATTTAAAGACCACCATTTTAAGGGGTAAAAATTAAAGACCACCCCAGCGAAGGGCAATCTTGCAAATTGCCGACAAAAATTAAAGATCAGTGCCTTTAAAGGCCTTTAGTGCAAATGACCCAGTCCTCTACATTAAGCCCGAAATATTTTTGCTCCAAAGATATTTGTTGTAGATTTGTTTTTTTAAGGAAGAAATTGGCAAATCATTTTTTAGAATGTTAATTAAATTTTGACCAGTTCTAGAATTATTTGATGATTTATTACCTTTTAATGCGAAAATAAAATTTTGGCATAACTACTCCTAGTTAAAATACAAAACGAATCTAGAAAAGTTTTACAGGAGTTTAAATATATTACCAGTTTGTACTCCATGAATCTTTCTTAGAGTTTGGACAGATAAAAATTTCAACTCCATATATTAAGTTGTTGATGGAGTTTCAAACTCAACAAAATCTTTAGACTTAGATTGTGAAGTTTGAACCCTATAAATCGTTTCTGGTGTTTGAGCCAATAAAAATTTGAACTCCATAAATTGTTCATATAGTTTGAAACTCTGGTAAATTTTTGAATTCAAAGATGTCGTGGTGAAGCTTCACTTGTCAGGACTTCAAACTTAAGCATCATGCAGGTGTTGGAGTGTTAAATTCTGTGTTAGATCAGTGAGTTCAACACTGAACTTTAGTTCTAGCTAGAATCCATTGAGAGAGCTTTGAGAATGAAGAAGACAGTTTTTGTATATATTATTTGTATATCTGTTACAGAATGAATATATATACTCCCTTTTTGCTAACGTGCACAACATGTGCTCTTTCTAACTGAATTCCACCAACTACTTTGACAGCTCACACACAGCTAAGAGCCTAACAACTTTGTAACAAACTCATAGCAGCAAACTCAGTTCTCAATACTCCCCTTCAAGCTGGGATGGAAAACATCGAGTACTCCCAGCTTGCTTAGTAGAAACTGATGTTGTGCTACTCCCAACCCCTTTGTCAATAAGTCTGCCAGTTGAAACTTAGTTCCTATGTGTTCAGGTTTGATCAGACCATCTTTAAGCTTCTCCCTCACAAAGTGACAGTCAATCTTGATATGCTTTGTTCTCTTATGGAACATGGGATTAGAAGCTATCTGTAACGCTGCTTTGTTGTCACAACAAAGCTTGACTGGTCTGTCTACAGACACCTTTAACTCTTCCAACAAGCCAACTACCCAAATGACTTCTGCTACTGCTGCTGCCATGCTTCTGTATTCAGCCTCTGCTGAACTTCTACTTACTGTGTGTTGTTTATTTGACTTCCATGAAATTAGAGACTCTCCTAGTTGAACCACATAGCCTGTTACTGACCTTCTTGTATTGGGGCAAGCTGCCCAGTCTGAGTCAGAAAATACAGTCAAGTTGTTAATGGGACTGTTCTTTAACAAGATGCCTTGTCCTGGGGAACCTTTTAGATATCTAATCACTCTCAATGTTGCTTCCCAGTGTGATCTCTTAGGGTGCTGCATAAATTGACTCAGAACCTGGACTGCAAAACATATATCAAGCCTGGTGATTGTTAGGTATATCAGTTTTCCTATGAGCTGCTGATAACCTTGTACATCTTTCAAAGGTGGATCATCTGTCTTTTTGATCAATGTGTCATACTCCACATTGTGGTGAGCTTAGAATTTTGTTCCATTGGTGCAGAGGCAGGTCTTGCACCAGTCAGTCCAACACTTGAAATTAACTCAAGTGTATATTTTCTCTGATTGAGAAGAATTCCCTTATGGCATCTCATAACTTCAATGCCTAAGAAAAATCTAAGCTGCCCCAAATCCTTAACTTTGAATTGTTCATGTAATGTCTGTTGTGCTGCTTTTACTAAAGCTTGACTGCTTCCTGTGATCAAGAGATCATGAACATAGACTAAGATGATCACTAAATCATCTCCTGCTTGCTTAGTGAACAATGAATGATCATAAGAGCTTTGCTTGTAGCCTGCTTCAACCAAGGCACTAGACAGTTTGATATTCCATTGTCTAGAGGCCTGCTTTAAACCATAAAGAGATTTCAGTAGTTTGCATACCCTTGTCTCCCCCTGTCTGTAAAAACCTTGAGGTAAGGCCATGTAGACATCTTCAAAGAGGTCACCTTGGAGAAAAGCATTGTTGACATCCATCTGGATCAAGGGCCATCCTTTGGCTGCTGCAATGCTAATGACAATTCTCACAGTCACCATTTTGGCAACAGGTGAGAATGTCTCATGGTAGTCCAGACCTTCTTGTTGGGTATACCCCTTTGCCACCAAACGAGCTTTATACTTATCAACACTACCATCTGAGTTATACTTGATCTTAAAAACCCACTTGGACCCAATAGCCTTTTTGTCAAGGGGCAAGTCAACTAGTTCCCAGGTGTGATTGCTCTCTAAGGCTGAAATTTCATCCTGCATAACAGTGATCCATCTGGCATCTTGAGAGGCTTCTTTAAAGGATTTTGGTTCTACCTCAGAGGAAATAGCACCCAGGTAAGCTTGGTAAGGAGTAGGTAAATGTGAGTAAGAAATAAAATTGGACAGAGGATATGAACAATAGGCAGATGAAGTTGTTTGTGTGACATAGTCATGAAGCCAGGCTGGAGGTTTAGTAGCTCTTGTAGGTCTAGTGAACCCTACTGATTGGTGAGGGATAGGAATAGCTGGGGCTGATATGTCTTGAGGGATGTTAACTAAAGGAGGAATTACATCTTGTACTTGATTAACAACATCTGGAACATCTGTTCCCACTTGTTTGGGCACAATAGCAGTATGTGTGTCCCTGAGATCAGTTGAATCAACTTGAGTGCTGATGTTACTATCAGCAGGGTCTTGAGTAATATTTACAACATCATCTCCAGATTCCCCAACAACTGTAGGATTCAACATCAAGGCATTATCCTGCTCATGATCAAGGATGTTTCCAGGATGTGTAACTTCCACCATCTCAAACCAATCACCTGTATATGATGATTTATCATTGCTATAAGGAAAATGCAATTCTCGAAAAATGACATCTCTACTAACAAAGAAGACTCTATCCACCAGGTCAAATAGCCTGTAACCCTTTTGAGTCTCTGAGTACCCTACCAACACAGCTTTCCTTGCTCTTGGAGCAAATTTGTCACCTCTAGGTAGCTTGCTTGCATAACACAAACACCCAAACACCTTTAGGTGGTCATACTTAGGTGGTTTCCCAAATAAGACCTCATAAGGTGCTTTACCTCCAAGCACATCAGCAGGCAACTTATTTATCAAGTAAACAGCTATTTTCACACAGTCTCTCCAAAACTGGATAGGTAAAGAACTTTGAAACTTCAATGCTCTAGCCATTTCTAAAATATGTCTATGCTTCCTTTCTACAATGCCATTTTGTTGTGGTGTATATGCACAACTACTTTGATGTATTATCCCATTGGCAGCAAACAAATTATGACAAGAAGCATTATAGAATTCTGTACCATTATCTGTCCTCAAGATTTTTACAGACAAGGCAAACTGGTTTTTTATTAAGGCCAAGAAATCCTTAAGGACTACAATGACTTCACACTTTGAATGAATCAAACATAGCCATGTATATCTGCTATGATCATCAACTATAGTAACAAAGTAGTACTTATTGTCATGTGTAGGTTTTCTATATGGACCCCAAACATCAACATGCACTAAATCAAACACATGTTTAGCCTCACTAGTACTGGTAGGAAACTTCAGTCTACATTGTTTAGCTAAGGGGCAGATGCCACATGCATCATGTATGCTTTTATCTGCCACATGTTGTAGTGTCTTGATATGTTGGATTGTCTTGTTGGATGCATGTCCTAATCTCAGATGCCACAGCTTGCCATCAGCATGTCCTTTTTCTGTACTTTCTGTAAGTACTGCATTTATTATTGGCTTCAATTGCTCACTAAGTATATACAATCCATCTCTTTGCCTACCAATCCCCAACACCTTGCCATTGAAGAGTCCCTGTAACACAAAGAAATCAGGATAAAAGGAAACTGAACAACACAGTTCCTTTGTCAGTTTTGCTACAGATAACAGACTGAATTTGAAGTCTCGTACATGTAGTACATCTTTGATTTCATATCCTTCTAAGATTGTAGTATTTCCTGCTCCTTGGATGTGACATTTATTTCCTGTAGGTACTTGAACTTGATTATGATGATAGTCATCTATTCTTCTAATGGCTTTGAGGATTGCTTTCTTAGGTGTTATGTGGTGTGTTGCACCACTATCAACTATCCATTCACATGTATGAGTAATGCTTGACAATGTTGGAGTAATACCTGCCATGTTTGAAGAACATCCTCCTCCTGTTCCTGTCCTGTTCAACCTGCTCACCAGTTCCTCATACTGCTCCTCAGTAAAGTGATTCATTGGAACTTTGATGTCAGTAGCATTTCCTTCAGCTTCCTTGGTGAAATTTGCTGCTGCAGGTTTGTATTCTCCACCAGATCTATTGTCACCAACTCCTTTCTTCTTGCTTTTAAAGTCAGCTGGATAACCTACTAATCTGTAACAATCAACTGTCAAGTGTCCTTTATAGCCACAGACCTTACAAGGTGTTCCATTATTTCCAAAATTCTTAGGTCTGTATCCCTGACTATTGTAACCCTGACCAGGTCTATAACCTTGTGTTCTACCTGCAAGTAATGTTAGTGCCTCTCTAGCTTTATCAGCAACACCTAAAGCTCTTTGGCTCTCCTCTTGTGTTGCCACAGCATATGCCTCATTTACAGATACAACTGGTTTCCTAGCCAAAATACTACTTCTAATATTCCCATAGCTCTCATTTAGCCCCATTAAGAATTGAAGTAATCTCTGTGACTTTAAATGAACAACATATGCTGCTGATTCCTCACATTCACAAGCAGGCAAAGGGATCATCATATCCATTTCAGCCCATAAGTCCTTCAATTTAGAGTAGTAAGTAGTAACTGAGTCATTACCTTGCTTCAGAGTTGCCATCTCAGTCCAAAGATGAGAGGATCTGGTCAAGTCAGATCTGTCAAACCTTTCTTCAAAATCTAGCTAAATTTTCTTTGCACTTGAAGCATACATAATGCCTGGTAACAATTCTGCAGCTACTGTGACTGCTATCCATGAGAGTACTATCGCGTTACACTTTTCCCATTGTTCCTCAAGTGCTCCTTTGTAAGCTCTTTTGGCACAACTTCCATCAACGAATCCTAATTTTCCTTTCCCTCTAAGTGCTAACTTCATAGACCTGCTCCACAGAGCATAGTTCTCTGGTCCTGTGAGCTTTATTGGAATTAAAACTACACCAGGTGCATCTGAAGCTTGTAGATAAAGAGGATGATTGTGATCAAGTGTTGTAACTTCATTCACCGTCATTGTTGACTGTGTCGTAGCTTCGCTAACCACCATTGTTGAATGTATTGAGTTTCTTTGAGTTTGTGTCTATTTCTATATTCTCTTTTGCTTTGATCGAGTCTCCTCAGGATTCCCGCTTTGATACCATGTTAAATTCTGTGTTAGATCAGTGAGTTCAACACTGAACTTTAGTTCTAGCTAGAATCCATTGAGAGAGCTTTGAGAATGAAGAAGACAGTTTTTGTATATATTATTTGTATATCTGTTACAGAATGAATATATATACTCCCTTTTTGCTAACGTGCACAACATGTGCTCTTTCTAACTGAATTCCACCAACTACTTTGACAGCTCACACACAGCTAAGAGCCTAACAACTTTGTAACAAACTCATAGCAGCAAACTCAGTTCTCAATATATTTTTTTTTATTATTTGTTTTAATTTTAGCTAGAACTAGTCGTCAAGTTTTATTCACAATGAAAGATGACTTTTCAACACATTTAAAACGATAGCTAAGCTATGATTACCATTTACCAGCTAAGAACTTCCCATGCCACCTAGCTTTTGCATATTTTGAGTTTAGATTTCATGCACGAATGCTATATAAAAAGAATTATATAATTAGATCACTTAAATTTAATCATAAATAGGCGTTTGTGCCGAGTGTGGACTGATAACTCGAAGGAAAAAAAATGAAAATAACTTGTCAAGACAGATCAAATTTCAATAATGAATATAAATGTCCTTTTTCTCACACTAAATTATATGCATCGCATATTTGTATGTGTTTTTGCGTCCCATAAAAATCCACTTAAATTACAAAAAAATACAAACAAATTAAAGAAAATCTTAACTCATGAGACCTTTATCATTCCTGCATTAGTTTTAAACTTCTAATTCATTTTCCTCTTTTGAACCAAAATAGTATATCCTTGATTTGAAATAGTCCCTCCTTCATGTTTTCCTGTTGGAGGATATATATGACATGATGGCTCCAGTTTCATATTGTTAATATATAAACATGCGATACCCCATCAAGATAAGTATCTGATTTAAATCGCTAAACTTAAATGTCTCTTTGTAAAACAACACACACACACACATATATATATATAAAAGAAAGTGTCGTGATAAATTCACAATATATTACCTTGATTCACCTGACCACGTCTACCCCTAACCCCATACAGATTTAAATCTCTATCGAGTTAAAACTTAAAAGTAGCTCATCATCAAGCGTAAAATGTCCTGTTCTATCGAGCCAGAAGTGTGACCTCATAATCCAGCGTAAAGTTTACTTCTATCAAGCCAAAAATGTGATCCCATACTTTTTTTTTTTTTGGTTTCCCACCCGATTCGTTACCCGCATTGGAGACCGAGTATCTCCGAATTCGTGCCGCATAGGGCCCATTCGGAATGAGCACTCTCTACTAAGGATTTTCCATACCCAGGGTTCGAACCCGAAACCTTTGATTAAGGGAGGAACAACCCATCCGGTGCACCACATCCTTTGGTGGTATGTAATCCCATAATCGAGCCAAAAGGTTGCTCATGATGGAGCTAAAAGTGTGCGATAGATTCTTACGTCCTACCACTATTCAGGAAAGTGTGTGATATAAAAAGAATTATATAATTAGATCACTTAAATTTAATCATAAATAGGCGTTTGTGCCGAGTGTGGACTGATAACTTGAAAAAAATAAATGAAAATGACTTGTCAAGACAGATCAAATTTCAATGACGAATATAAATGTCCTTTTTCTCACACTAAATTATATGCATCGCGTATTTGTACGTGTTTTTGCGTCCCACAAAAATCCACTTAAATTACAAAAAAGTACAAACAAATTAAAGAAAATCTATATCATTCCTGCATTAGTTTTAAACTTCTAATTCATTTTTCTCTTTTGAACCAAAATAGTATATCCTTGATTTGAAATAGTCCCCCGTTCATGTTTTCCTGTTGCAGTATATATATGAAATGATGGTTCCAGTTTCATATTGTCAATATATACATGCGATATCCCATCAAGATAAGTATCGGATAATTTAACCGACTAAACTTAAACGTCTCTTTGTAAAAAACATATGTATATAAGAAAGTGTGGTGATAAATTCACAATCTATTGCCTTGATTCACTTGACTACCTCTACCCCTAACCCCATACAGATTGAAATCACTATCGAGTTAAAAGTAGCACATCATCAAGCGTAAAATGTACTGTTCTATCGAGCCAGAAGTGTGAGCTCATAATCCAGCGTAAAGTTTACTTCTATCAAGCCAAAAATGTAATTCCATAATTTTATTTTATTTTGGTTTCCCACCCGATCCGTTACACGCATTGAAGCTGAGTATCTCCGGATCGTGCCGCATAGGCCCTATCAAAGATTTTTCATACCCAGGGCTCGAATCCGAGACCTCTAGTTAAAGGAGGAACAACCCACCTGCTGCATCACATCAAAGAAAGATTTCTCTGTAGAGGAAAGGAATAAGAATTTTTGCCTATAATTTATCCCCTTTGTTTCGGGGTACCGCCGTTGTACGGAGCACGGGAAAGACGCGCGGCGATTACCCCAAAAACAAAAGAGGGAGCTGGAGGAGAAGCGCTACGAAGAATAAGAAGTTGCCTTTTTTGGCTCTTTATTCTTGATTCCTTTGGCTCTTTCGGTATGTAATCCCATAATCGAGCCCAAAGGTTGCTCATAATCGAGCTATAAGTGTGCGATCGATTCATACGTCCTACCAATATTCAGGAAAATCATCTATGTTTTTTTGCTGATAATTAAACAAATAATTTTGAGCAAATTATAGATAGACATTTCATTTACATTCGACTTCTAGGACTTCATGAATTTCTTTCCTCCGCATTTGGTGCTCAATATATATTTTAAAATATCTTTCTAATTTTTTATTTTATCTTGCTTAGCTGGGGTATATTTGAGAATTTGACATGTCATCATGATTCATCCTCTTATTCCGATCCTTGACAATCCACCCCATGCAAAAGGTCTTTTAAGTAGACTTATTACAAAAATGCAACCACCGTTACTTCAGAGGTTGGAAGAAATATGACATTTGAAAACGTAACAATCGCCACAAAGAACACACGAATTTCATCTTTAATACATCGATAACTAGTATCTAATAATATTTTTAATAAGCTACTTTATGAACGATCAATGTTTACTATTCAACCACAAACTTGGCACGCTTATTTTTTACTACTATTAAGAAGAGCCGGTTATGCTCACTTTTTGGTCGTCATTTCGTCGTCCGTTTGTCGGCCCAAAACAAAATTGTGAGCCCACATATTTTAAACAACTATTAATACACCAACCAATACTTAAAAAAAAGTAAATAAAGTGAAACCCACCATCTCTAAACTCACGGAAAAAAAAAGGTGGACTCCGTATTAACAAAATCAAGCAATATAAAAAAAAAGGTGAATCCCATATTAAAAAAAAAAATAATGTTAAAAAAAAGAGTGTAGACTTTGTATTCGTAGCAAACACTAATATAATAAACTTTTAGATACGGAGCACAAACTACAATGTTATATTAATCGTGTTTTGAACATAGTATCTCATATTGACAAAATCAAACAATATAAAAAAAAAAGTGAATCCCATATTAAAAAAACAAACAATGTCAAAAAAAAAGTGCAGACTTTGTATTCATAGCAAACACTAATATAATAAAGTTTTAGATACGGAACACAAACTATAATGTTATATTAATCGTGTTTTGAATATAGTATACATATAGAGCCGGTTAGGCTCACTATTTGGTCGTCATTTCGTCGTCCATTTGTGAGCCCAAAAAAAATTGTGGGCTCACATATTTGAAACAACTACTAATATTTAAAATAAAATAAAATTGTGGGCCCACATATTTTAAACAACTACTAATACACCAACCAATATTTAAAAAATAAATAAATAATAAAGTGGAACCCACCATCTCCAAACTCACGGGAAAAAAAAGGTGAACTCCATATTAACAAAATCAAGCAATATAAAAAAAAAGGTGAATCCTATATTAAAAAAAACAATGAATGTTAAAAAAAGAGTGCAGACTTTGTATTCGTAGCAACACTAATATAATAAAGTTTTAGATACGGAGCACAAACTATAATATTATATTAATCGTGTTTTGAATATAGTATATACACACACAGACACATATATATATAGCCGGTTAGGCTCACTTTTTGGTCGTCATTTCGTCATCCGTTTGTGGGCCCAAAAAAATTGTGGACCCACATATTTGAAACAACTACTAATATTTAAAATAAAATAAAAATGTGAAACCCACCATCTCCAAACTCACGGGAAAAAAAGGCGGACTCCGTATTAACAAAATCAAGCAATATAAAAAAAAAGGTGAATCCCATATTAAAAAAATAAATAATGTTAAAAAAAAAGAGTGCAGACTTTGTATATATATATATATTATATGCATAAAAATAGTGCAAACTAATAATGTCCAAAAGGGTGGGCCCCATACTAAACAACACCAAGCAATATATATATATAACTACCCATGCTTCGTCGTCCGTTGTCCCTTAGGGGGGGGGGGGGGGGGGGAAGGAGCCCATACTAAATAACACCGAAGAATAAAAAAAAAAAATGGAACTCGCCATCTCCAAACTCACGGGAAAAAAAAAGTGAACCCCATATTATCAAAATCAAGCAATATAAAAAAAAAAGTCCAGACTTTATATTCGTAGCAAACACTAATATAATAAAGTTTTAGATAAGAAACACAAACTACAATGTTATATTAATCGTGTTTTGAACATAGTACATGTATATATATTATATGCATAAAAATAGTACAAACTAATAATGTCCAAAAAAAAAAGTGCACCCCATACTAAACGACATAAAGCAATATAAAAAAAAGTGGAACCCACCATCTCTAAACTCACGGTAAAAAAAAAAATGGACCCCATATTAACAAAATCAAATAATATTAAAAAAAAAGTGAACCCCATATTTAAAAAAAATAATGTAAAAAAAAAGTGCAGACTTTGTATTCGTAGTAAAAAACTAATATAATAAAATTTTAAATACGGAGTACAAACTACAATGTTATATTAATCGTGTATATATATATATATATATATATATATATATATATATATACACTATTCAAAAATAACTACATACACATAAATGCACTATAATTTAAAGTGTTGAGCCCGTATACAGCACGAGCATAGGCCGTCTAGTTTAATTATACAAGTCTTTGACCGTCGTCCATGGCAAATCACTACAAAAAGATTAATTAGAAATTAGCCACAGATTATCTCTACTAAAAAAAATACAAAAATTAGCGACGAACTAAAATAAGATAAATTCAGTAGTGCAAAATCCGCAGTTAATCAAACAACTTAGTGACTAATATAATTTAACAACGAATTAGTGGGATTAGACTATTCAGCGATGATTTATCAAAAAATTTAGCGACATATTTAGTTATCACAACGGATTCGACTATTCAGTGATGGTTTATCAAAAAAGTTATTTATCAAAAAAGTTAGCTATCGCGAACAATCTAGCGACGGATTACCATATATATATATATTTATTACACAGGGGAAAAGGGAAAATGGAGAAGAGGATTACAACATGAAAATTCGAACCCTCACCAAGGTAAAAGTTCAGGTAGCCAACCAACTGAACTACTAAATTCCTACAGAACAATTGTTCCTAACTGATTAGTAACTAATTAATTCCAGTTCAGTGAATATATATGTCCGCTGGAAGGTCCAAATTAATCAACTCAATGAATTGATTCACTTTTGTGAACATTATGCACAAGCAACTACAGTACAAAGTTCATTTGAAAAACGGTATGCACAAAAATTTCCAATTCCCGCAATATTTACACATCAAAAGGGTAAAAGAAAATGCTGCAAATACCTAAGTGCATCTTCAACAAATAGATATCTCCAACTCACTATACTCAAAATTCCAGCACTTATCTTCTCCACCATTGCTCTTCCATCTTCAACCTTCAACCCTAGCCGTAAATCCGCCACGAGACCGCTAACGGTATCGCTCGAGCAACACCCCGGTGTCGGTAGCTCCTCTAAAAACCACCCTTCTAGCCCTAAAACAAACCTACCTTTCCCTTTGCAATTCATCACACTGAAAACTCCTTTGTAACCATCCAAAATTACATCCCATGTTACCCTCAGGTCTCCGAGGGTATCGAATGGTCCTAGGTCTCCATTCTTTGTGTCAGTAGAGGAGCCAGGAATCCTAATAAGAGAATTAAAAAAAAAAAGAAATAAATACATTTAATTATCAATAAGATTCAATAACTTATATATATGCAACTAAAATGGGGTTTTCCACTATTTGTAAGGAATGAATACACTTGATTATCAAGTGAACTCACTAGTTACTAATTATTGAGAAGATTTAACCGTTTATATACCTATATATTGAAATAAAGTTCGTTTTTATTTAAAGAATATATACTCAAGGAAATCAACAATTTATATATACACAAAGAAAGTTCGTTCTTACAATACCTGTAAAAAGTCTACACACCTAATTATCGAGGAAAAAAGTACACTTAACTATCAAGGAAATCTAACAGTAGTTTATATACTAATATTTTTAAAATACTTGTAAAGAGTGATCAAACCACCTAATTACTATCGGGGAGAGAAAAATACACTTAATCAGCAAAGAGAATTAACAGTTTATATGTATAAAGGAAAGTTCGTTTTACAAACAGTACTAGTAAAGAGGGAATACACTTATAAATTATAAACGAAATTCGACAGTTTAAGCTTATAAATACAAGAGCGTTTACTTTAAAGTGAATACAACAATTATCAAAAGATTCAACAGTTACATATATGAAATAATACATACAGTTTTAGACGAAGAAAATTCAATCGAACACACGTACCTCCGCCACTGCTCGACATCGATATCGAATCGAAAAATACCCTTCTTGTCGAAACTAAGTTGACTTCCATGCTTAACTAAAGCAACCTTAGATGTAGAGTTTTTGTATATGTTTAGTGCAAATATAATGTTATTAAGGGAAATATGAGGTTTTGACGGCTGTTTCAACCGGCGGTTACTTGCCGTCTTACCGAGGGCGTATAACCGCCGGTAAGAGTAAGATACATTAAAATCGTTCTTATCACTATTATTATTGTTATTGTCAAAATTATGAAGTGTTGAGAGAGAAGGATAATGAGTAGAACAAAGGGGTTGCCATATTTGATCTAAAGACATAGAAGTGGACCATGATTTGCAAACACATGAAGCTATGGCTAAGGTTTTTGGATCAAGATGATTTGCTACAAGAACAAGAACTTGCCATGGAGGTTGTGATGAAGAAACCATCGACATACTTTTTTTTTTTTTTTTGGTTCTTTTATCACACGATTATCTATTTTTTTTAGAACTATGAAATATGATTCTCTAGAGAGTGAGATGTTATGCAATTTTTTTTTTTTAATTATCTATATGTTTTTTGTTTGTGTGGATAAACTGACACGTGTTGAGTTTTTGCATATTTTGCATGGTTGTGACATGACGCGTATGTGTGTTTGGTTATACACACATCGTTACTACTTTGTTGCCACGTTTCGAGGAAGACATATATTACGGTTTCTTGTTTAAAAAATTTAATGATTGTTCTATCAGCTATGCATGGCAGAATGGGAGAAAAGTTGGCGATTCATGTGCTTAATCGAGAGGAAGAAGTTACCATTTGAATTTAGAAAGTGACAAGAAAGATTTAGCACGGTGGAAAAAACAAATTAAATCAAAATCTTAAAATAGTTCATAAGGAACATGATTTAAGTCCGTAAGGATTAGAAATATCCTTACATGCATTATTTCAGCGTATTAATTAAATTCTCTTTATGGTTATACTCTTTATTTTAAAAGCTATATTTTCTATTTATTAAAGAATCGACACACGGATTTATCTCCCTCTAACTATGTCAAATTTTGACCTTATTGCCTTCAACAACAATGTTGTACATCTTCATTATTGATTTGACAACCATTATACAATTGTTTCCGCTTTACCGTATATCTTATAATTCAGTTGGTATAGTAATTTTATCTGCATTAATGAAAATCCCTTTAAAAACTATTATTTCCAAATTGCGTCTTGAAACTATTATATTCAAGGTTGTGCGGGGGGGGGGGGGAGAATTGGCTATATGATGGATCAAGTATTATTGTATGCTTCCCAAGGCGCGTGCGGTATATATCAACACTCGGTTGTGGTGCATATATACGGCCAAAAGAGAGTTGAATTTATAACTGACCTCAACTAAATTGATGAGATTGAAGTTTAATAGTTTGTGGTCATATTACAATAAAACGGACCTGACCCTGTCAAAATAAATACAAATGATTTATATGACCAAGCTCAACTAATTTAGAATTAAGGTACATCAATGAACGTTTGATTGATCATCTTGGGTGAATCACTAAAGGAAAACATATTTTTTTGTGCCACTAACCAAAAGATAATCAAAAGAACCAAGCTATATACTGTTGTAAACATGGTCACGTTAATGTGTAAGGGAGGGGGTAGAACATGAAATAAGAAAAAGGAAAAAACAGATACAAAATTATTCCCCAAGCTCCAAAGAATCTTTGACCAATGAATGTTATTTTCCTATTAATTGGAAATGAAAAGATACATAATTTTTCATAAGCTCAAAGCAACATTTTAGAACCTTTGCTAACTTAATTGTCAATCATTCCCAAGAAGTATGTAATGAACCTCTGGCTTTGGCTTGCAAAAAGTTTCTTCTTTCTCATACCTGAACAAATGGTATAAAATTTACATATAAATCATAGTTGCCTAGTGGGAAGTTAATTGGAATTAAACATCATACCAGTGGAAAGAAGCTAATACATCCAAAGAATTAACGATCTCCGAACCTTGTTAACGAGTAATTTTATGCTAAGCTAGACCTAGTGATCTCATATGCCAAGAAGCAAGCGGCATTTGCAGGAACACTACGCGCCATAGCCGGTCCAGAGCCTTTATAAAGGCCTTTCACTCCCTCTGATGCAACAATCTTTCTGAAAGCATTAGCAAAGCCAAAAGGCACCACCTGCCAACCCTCCAGCTACTATAAGAGAACCTCTTCCCAACTTAGAAGTATATGTGCCTCCTGCCAAGTACTGCTTTGTCGCTTCGCACACACCAAACATAGCAGCATTTCCTAGTACTTGACGTGCCAAAGTCGGGAAAAAGCCCTTGAAAAAACCCGTTACACCTCCTTCAGATTTAAGAATGTGTCTTGCAACATCCATAGGCACTGTATACTTCACAGCCACAACCGCTGAGCCAACACTTGCCAATGCACCCTATGCTTGAAATGACAAAGGCACTTCCCATTAGAGTTTTTACTTTAATACAGTGACAGTACTGTAGAATTCTTTTACACTATCACACCATCTAGAAGATAACTCCAGGTAACTATATTTAAGTATGATGTGGTAATCTAGAATATAGGGGCAATGTCGTTTTGACGTAGCTTTGAATCCTACTTTGTGGGATTTGATTAATTCTGAATTCTTTAATTCAGAATAAAGGGGCTCGTTATGCCAGTTGAGAGTAGGAAAACGGTTCTGTCTTTGTTTTTGTTACATTCTACCTCATCATATCACATTATGTTCTGCATCCGATCCCCAATTCCTGTTCACCCTGAATGATCATGATGGTTGAATTGTGACCTCGTACAATCAAGTCGAATGAGAAATAGTCGCTTCGTCATAGTACGTACTTATGGGCACTGATTTGAGTTTTCCCAAACCAGATTCAAATCAATGCCGAATTCAAGAAAGAAAAAAATAGCTTACGAGTAATAAGGAAAAAGGTCCAGGATTCTTCGAAAAACGTGGGCTGACTCGGAGACCTAGGACCTTATTGGCTTAGTAATAAATGAACGGAAGCTTGAAAGTAACTATATTTAACTTGTTTACACCTAATTTTTGACCTCGCATAATTAATTTTAATTGTCCAAAATCCTTGGAAAGCAAATGGAGTGAAATGTGTATTTTTTGCTATAAGTGAAATGATTTTATAAAATTATTTAGATAACATGTTGCCATTTCATTTGGAAAGATAATTTCTATAATATTATAAATCGTGTAGAAATTGATTTACACATTTATATAATTAAATAGGGAGTATTGCTAATTTCCACCTAGAAGATAATTTCAAACAATTTGTCATTGAATTGTTTAAATGCCAGAATATCAATTAGCAAGCATTTCACTCTGTTTAAATTTAAGGAATCTGATCAATCAAATGAATTAATCATTTTACCCTTCAATTCTCAATTTTGCGTAATCAATATACTTTCTTGCAATTTATTGGAAATAATCATAATTAATTAAGTGTTTAATTGTGGTTAACTCCCACAAAATTGTTTACTTAGTGGTTAATAACGGCTACAATTGAAATGATCAATTGTTTAGTTTAGTTCTGGCTTTAATTGAAAATGGCCGAATTCATTGGTCTAAATCAAGTAAGGTCATTATTGCAAATCTGACCTCGATTGAAATAGCCTATTTCCGTGGATTAAGTCATTTGAGGTTATTATTGCAAAATTAGTTTTCAATCATTTAATTGGACCTAATAGGGCCTTAATTGAAATAATTGAGTTTGTGCTTAAGTCAG
Organism: Lycium barbarum; assembly: GCF_019175385.1. Classification (NCBI taxonomy): domain Eukaryota; kingdom Viridiplantae; phylum Streptophyta; class Magnoliopsida; order Solanales; family Solanaceae; genus Lycium; species Lycium barbarum. The sequence continues at coordinate 112,265,943 of NC_083346.1, read as the reverse complement.
TCATGGTCATTTCTGCAAAGATTAGTTTTAATTTGGTCAATTGGAGTAAAATGGCTACAATTGAAATGTCCAATTAATGGGCATTGCTTTAATTTTGGCTATTTTCTAAAGAATGCATATTTTCCCCTCCCATATACGTATATATACGGATATACACCCGTGTATATATATATATATATATATATATATATATATATACGCGTGTATATCACGTATATATGCTTTATTTGGATTTGTCCTATTCCCCATTTCTTTTAAATCAGCCGAGTCCAGGCCCACACGGACCGGACCCGGCCCAAGTCAGCACCTAAAAGGGGTAATACCCCATTTTTCTTTTCCCTTTCCACAAAAACCAAACGTCCCTTTCCCCTTTCGTCAAAACCCTAGCCGCCAGGGTGTACCACTCTCTCTCTCTCTTCGTGGTTTTTGCCAGAAATGACATCGGAACAGTGTATCCCAAATTCAGACTTTGTTCGTCTGTTTTGGGTAGAACAATTAATGTTCCTCTCTCTTCCCAAATGCTGCCATTGAAGCACCAAAGAGGTGAGGTTGCCCCTCTATCTATGCTTTTCCTGCATTTTCAACGGTCATACATTGTAGTTTCTTAATTGTTTTGTTGTATTATGATTTGAACCCACGATTTCCATTGGTCCATAAAGGAACCACTCGGATTGACTTCGATGGGGTCAAATCTGGCCGTAGATTTACTTTTGTGCTTATTTCCTAGTCATTGAATGTGGTATTGAGAGATGCAGTTGTGAAAATTGCAAAACTCCCACACCGGTTCACGGCTAGGGTTTGAGAATTTGGGGGTTCTATATAAAGAACCCCATTCTCCACATTTCCAAAAAAAAAGTTGGAGCATACTGAAAATTCAATATACTCGAAATACTTAGTGTTTCAAAATATTTGAGACCTTTAACTTTTCTGAGTTAAGTAAAAATTTTAAAGTTTGTTTTCTGGGTTTTGTGGCTGAGTTTTTGGGATTTGAGGAGCAAAGGAATCTCCAAGTTCATTCTCGATACAAGGCTGCACAAAAGAAAGGTAATTCTCGCTTCCCTTTTATTTCTTGCATTTTTCTTTATGTTTTCTTGAGTTATTATGTGTTAGTTTGTTAGTTCATTCTCGATACAAGGCTGCACAAAAGAAAGGTAATTCTCCCTTCCCTTTTATTTCTTGCATTTTTCTTTTTGTTTTCTTGAGTTATTATGTGTTAGTTGTTATTAGAGCATGTTAATTAGTTAGCTTAAGAGAAAGACTTGTTTGTATTCTAGTATTTTTGGATTTAGTTAGTCTTGTATGTTAGTGTAACTAAGCATGTTTATCTGGGTTAATTCAGTAGGTAAATAATGTGTATGTATGCTAGTTAATTTGGTTTTCTAAAATATGTTGGCTATGGGATGTTTAGTCTTATCTGTATCTAATGAAGTACACTTATAGGCTTTAGCCTTGGTTTGGTTGTTAAGCACGTCTCAAATATTATCTTTATCTTAATCTGTCCTGTTGAATTTGTGCATATGTCAGTAAGCTCAGTTTGTCTAACATGCTTGTATTAGTTTTAATATGCTTAGTTAAGTAGTTAATTAATCCTGCTTAAGCTGAGCATGTTTAGCCCAACTTGATTCATCTTAATCTGTTAATGCATTAGTTTAGTCTGGATAAGCATATTTGTGTTAGCTCAAGCATGATGTTTAGTTTATGTTAATCATGTTTATATGCTAGTTCAGCTCAGTTTGTACAATGACGAGTGTCTGACGTATATATATTTTAACTCGTACTTTATCAAATAATAGTATAGAAAGATGTCAAACCCACAGAGATTGGTTTATCTATTCTACACACGTTTCTTGTTTTAATTACTATTTGAGACAATCAGAAAGAGTTGAGCTGTGAGTTAATTAACTAAATATACGAAAATAGAGCAATGAAGATGTATTTTGGTTTTTTACAAATATAATAAAAGGTGTTGGAATCATGACTTCACTTGATATTTCTAGTATAAAGTAAATTCTTTAATCTTCAATTTCTATTTCTCATAAATGTATAAATGCCTCTCACGATTACATTTATATATTATTACTTAAGTTGAAGAATTAATCGCACTCCTCTCGGTTATACAAATTAATTATCAAAATAGTAATATTAAAGCACCAGAAATATATGCTTGAACTGAAATATGCTCTTTATAGTAAGTTCCTTTCGGTTACCTTACTTGCTATAACTAATCAATACACTATCCGCCTCTCTCGATTACAAATAAGTGTAAAATTAATTACGACATAAAAGAGATAGATGTCACTAAATAAATGTTAACATCCTATCACTACGACAGTCAACTATGTTACTTCTTCCGCCTCTCTTGATTACAGAAGTAGTAACAAGTTAATTGGTAGTATAAATTAGATAAACGTTAACAAATAGAATAACATTTAACTGTAAAGCATATAAAAGTTAAATAGAAAGCTTCCGCTCAAACATGTGAAATTGAGGAATAATATCTACTATTATATAGAAATATCAAGATCCGTCATTCTCGCAACACAAAAGAAAATTACTCCATATTGGAGTTAATACAATTAACGGAAATAATCTTATACATTAAATAAGAAAATAGGAGAAATATTCAAGAAGAATGATTCCACTATTTAATTAAAAGCAGGACTTAGAATAATTTCCTATCCTAAGGCCTCATTTGTTTTCATTAAGATTAAGACGTTTGAATCTGAATGCACATCTGAATGATTAAGATGTTGTCTCTAGATCTGAACACTGAATGATTAACACTGTTTGTTTTTCAACATCTGAATGTCCATAATATATTTATTTAAACATTATAAATATACACTTCAAATAAAAAGTAACTAAATATTAGAAAATAAATACAAATTTAATAAAATAAAAATATTATTTGATAAAAAATAAAAATATTATTTGATAAAAAATGAAACATTTATGTTCACTAGTAATGATGGAGATGATTTATAGTGATGGTGGGTGGGGTAGGTGAGTGGTGGTGGGTGGTAGTGAGTGGTGGTGGTATCATTGTTCTGGGTAGGGCGGGGGTGGGTGGTGGTGAGGGGGGTGGTTGGGGGTAAGGTAGGTAGGTGGTGGGTGTGGGAGGGTAGGTGGGGGTTAGGGTGGTGTTGGTAGTGAGTGGGGTAGGAGGTAGGGTTGGGGGTTGGTATAAGGGTGGGGTAGCGGAGGCTTGGGTGGTGAGAGTGGGGGTGGTTGGGGTAAGGTAGATGGGGGTGGGGATGGTGATGGGTTGGGGTGGTGTTGGTAGTGGTTGTGAGTGTTGGGTCGGGGTAGTGTAGGGTTAGGGTAGTGTAGGGTTGGGGTGGGTGGTGAAGGGGTGGGGGGTAGTAGAGGGTTGGGGTGGGTGGTGGTTGGTGGGAGTGAGGGGTGGGGTGGAGCTGGTGTTGAAAATTATCCATACAAAGTGCCTCTTAATGATATTAAGACTTGGTTCAAGATCTTAATGAATAAAATCTCTTCAGACCAAATAAGTGCTTAGATCTTCATGTAAAACAAATGCACTTAATGACTTAAGGTTTGAACCATTCAGATTCAGACCTCCATTAAGTGCAAACAAATGAGGCCTAAATAATCGAAGAAAGTATAAGAGAAAGAAGCTTAATAATGGAAAAAAAGTGTTTGAAGCTCTCTGTTCCTCCCCAAACTCGTGTCCCCAGAACTAGAGTTGGATGCCTCTATTTATAGCAAATTTTACCTCTTTTCCAACCAATCACAGCAAGTTTCGACATTTGCAAGCAAATTGTAGTTCAGTTTGCAGCCTACCAGTTTTCTATCTCATCATTTTTTTTTTCTTTTATTTGTTGGGTCCACAAAGAAAATTTGCAAAAATTTCATTCTGTAGCTACCAAAATAAGTAGGCTGCAATCGTTTCCTCCTTTTCATTTTCTTTGTTTATTTTAATATGCACTTTGGGGCACACATCGTATTGGGGCAGGGTGGATGAAATGGAGGCTTGCTTCTGGAGTGCTATGTGACAAGAAGGTGCCACCAAAACTTAAGGGCAAGTTCTACAAAGCGGTGGTTAGACCGACTATGTTGTATGGGGCGGAGTGTTGGCCAGTTAAGATCTCTCACGTTCAAAAGATGAAAGTTGCTGAGATGAAAATGTTGAGATGGATGTGTGGTCACACCAGGAGTGACAGGATTAGGAATGAGGATATTCGGGATAAGGTGGGGGTGGCCTCGGTGGAAGACAAGATGCGAGAAGCGAGATTGAGATGGTTTTGGCATGTGAAGAGGAGAGGCACAGATGCCCCAATGCGGAGGTGTGAGAGGTTGGTCATGGATGGTTTCAGACGAGGTAGGGGTAGGCCGAAGAAGTATTGGAGAGAGGTAATTAGACACGGCATGGCGCAATTACAGCTTACCGAGGGCATGACCTTAGATAGGAGGGTTTGGAGGACCCAAATTAGGGTAGAAGGCTAGTAGATAGTCTCGTTATCCGTTCTTATTAGTAGTCGCAGTATAATTTCTCGTGCTCCGTTTTATGCTATTATCTGCTATTTCCTGTGCTTTGACTATCCTGTGGTATCTGTGTCGCTTGCAGTATTTTAATTTATATTATTTCATTTCCATATCGCTTTGAATCTCTTAGCCTTATCTGACTTTTTTTTATGCTTTTATGCTTTTCTTGAGCCGAGGGTCTTTCGGAAACAGCCGTCCTACCTTGGTAGGTGTAAGGTCTGCGTACACTCTACCCTCCCCAGACCCCACGATGTGGGATTTCACTGGGTTGTTGTTGTATTTTAATGTGCACTTTCTCACAACTTGGCAAGTTGTAAATTCCCAATTGCTTTTCCAGTTAGTAATCACGAACCAAAATGGTAAGGTGTAGGTTCTTCTCTTTCTTCATTTGATTTTCTTTTTCCTTTTTGTTTTAAGAAGTTGGTGGGCCCCACACTCAACAAAATTTGCATAACTTATTTCCATTTTTGCAGCATCTCTTCTTCTTCTTCTTCTTCTTCTTCTTCTTCTTCTTCTTCTTCTTCTTCTTCTTCTTCTTCTTTTTGATTTTGATTTATTTATTAAAATTATGGTATTTCCTGCAAAGAAATAGAATATATTAATATTAAAAATTAAATAACAACTTAATTTATGCGTGGTTTTTCTTTTATCATACAACATACTTGTGTTAACCCTCAGGGGTTGGCCTGGTGGCAATTGACTTGAGCCTTGGGGTGCTCCCTTTCAAGGTCTCAAGTTCGAAACTCGCTGGGTGCAAACAATTTCTGAGGGCCATCGGACTGGGGAAACCCTGAATTACCCGTGGTGCACTTGCGGGAAACTCCTTGCCGAGGGCCTGTGCACCCCCGGGATTAGTCGGGGCTCAAAAGAGACTCGGACACCCGGCGCTAATAAAAAAAAAATACAACATACTTGTGTTAGCTTAATCTGCCTATTTTAAGCATGAAGGTTCAGCCTGTTTAATTGAGCATGTTTAGTCTAGTTTGGTTCTTTTAGTTTAAACTACTTATATGTTGGTCTTTACAAGCATGTTCATGTCAGATTGAATTAGTCAAGCATGATAGTCAGTTTATTTAAGTACACTTAAGTGTTAGTTTAGTTTGGTTAGCCAAGTTAGATGTTTATCCAGTTTGCCTCTTGTGTTGAGTTAGTCCATTCAGTTAAGCATATTCATGTGATAGTTCAGTTTGTTAAATTGAACCTGTTTTGCATCAAGTTTAGATAGTTGAGTTGATAATAATGGCATGGTCAAGACACTGTTATTCCTAAATCTTGTTGTTTTACTCCAGTTTTTGTTTCCTTTGTCATCTGAGCATTTGATTGAATCTTGTACTGTGTTAGATGTAGTTCTTAGTTTGGTTTAAATAGGACAGTGACCCTATAAATGGCTTGAGTACAGTACTATTAAAAGTCTAAGCCTGTTGAAATCATGTTCTTATTTTGCTGAAGTTAAATCTTGTTCAAATGTGCAAACCCTTGCTTCCTAACACTGCTTGCTAGATAAACTGATGTGATGCTGGTTTAAAGTCATACTTTGGGCCAGAAGTCTGCTAAGTGTGTCAACCTGGTTAATTCCTATATATTTGATCATCTAATTGACTGTTTTCTTTACTTATGTATGAGGGATTGGTCTATTCTAATTTAAATGCACATTAAGCATATATGTAAGTCTTTGTGTTTTGACATCATGATTAACATATAAATTGATGTGTATCCTTGAAGCATGCCTGTACTTGTCCAATGTTTAAGTTTGGGACCTATGTTTTGACACTTTAAACTATCTCTGTGCCATGGTGTGTACTTTCCATTACAATGAGATATCAATAGTAAAAATAGAACCCTCATGACTGCTAAACTTGAAGCTATATTATTGGAAGAGGATACTTATTTGGTTCAATAAGATAAACAGACCTTTGTGTGTCTCTTAATGACTCTATGGCCAAACTATGAAGCTTATACCCTGAACTTATTATTGGTTATGGTGTTATAAGTCTCAGATTATACCTGAAGCATGTTAGATTCAATTTCAGTATCTGAGAACCCTTATTGATCTATAGATACTTGAGATGACATAGGAAGTGTTTTGGTGATAAAACTAGTTAAATAACTTTGTGTGTGACTTTGTATGCTTGCCTCATTACTTGATATGTCTGTTGTGCCTATATGTGTGTTTGAACTAAGTACAAAATATGGAGTTAAATGTAATCTGAAGCTACCGTGGTTGTTTGAACATATGTTTATATTATGAGTTTATCCCTCGTTTAAAGACCTCATTGCCTCATGCTGTACCTCAAACATGCCCTGTTTCAGCTCAAAATAGGACCTGTACATCATTGAATAATGATCCTGCATATTACTAGTTTGATTGCTACCTGCATAAAGCCCATGAGTGTTAGATGCCTTAGCATGTTTTATTCTTTGTTGTTCTCTTCTTTTGTATGACTTTCTGCATAGTATACATAGGGATACTTTCTGCATAGTATACATAGGGATATGCCCAGATATACAAGGTATATCCAGTTCTACAGATATACAAGTATATAAAGGCTGGTATATCTAGTATATTGCAGGTATATCACTCATGTGAGTCTATAAATATTGGTCTACTGTTGAATTTCGTTTTGAGTTTGGGCCTATTTTCTCTTCATCTTGTTGTTGGGCTCCCCTCTATGTGTTGAGTTTTCGGTAGTTGGGCCTATCCAGGTGAGTTTTGATGAGATGACCCATCTAGGCTTTGAATATTTTTAGTTGTGATTGATTTGGGCCTGAGATTTTCATAAAGTATTTCATATGTTTCTTTTTGTATGCATGTGTATTTGGTCTGTGTTTTATGTTATTCAAATATTTGATGCCTTAGTTTAAATGCTCAGGCCCTTGCTAATTCTTACCCTTTTTATGTTCCATGTGATCCAACACTGGGCCATTCGGGCCCTTCCCTTGCATTAAACCTGGTTGGGCCAGTGGCTAGCCCAACCTCATTTCTTTGGTCGAGTTCGGGTAAATTTGAAAGGGAAACTAATATTTGCATGAAGGCCCAATCATGGGTGAAAATGATGAAGGCCCAACTATGAGTGAAAATAGTAACTGGTGGGCTTAGGTAGGCCCACCAGCCTAACTCCCTTGTTATTAAATTCATTATGTGAAAAATGTATTTGTAGAAAACGCTTGATGATTATTGGAACCCTTATGAATGCTTAAAACTTAGGAAATATTTAGTATCTTAGTAAGTTGCCAAAACGTTTTTTTTTAACCCGAGCAATAAGTGTTTCTGCATGAAATTTAAGCTTAAATCGTGATTTTAAAAAAACTTAAAACTGGTTCAAGACCACGATTAAGGAGAACGAAAAAAATAGGACTTGATTGAGTCAAATGAGTTCTTAAATTAAATGAAAATGAATGCTTTCTTCTTTCAAGATAAGTTAAGTGACGGATCTGGGGTCATTTTTAGACTGCTGAAATTTGTTTTTTCACTTGGCAGAAACAAACTTCAGAAAGTTGTTGTAAAAAATGGACATAAAATGATTTTTGCAAAACTGGGCTAAGTATCGAATAAAGGTAATAATGCTTTGAACATTTTGGGCTTTAAAGAATGATGTTGGACTTGATGTGGATTTGGACTATAATTTTGGAGTTAGATACATTTTCTGGGAAAGAAAGACTTTTGGACCTGGAAGCCCAACATTAAACTTGGACTGAAAACAAGATAGTTTTCTGGACCTGATTTTGAGACTAAGTTGAATTTGGACTTAGAATATGGGTTGATCAAAACGGGCTTCAGCGGTATAAAAATTGGACTGGGATAAATAAAGATTGAATTCCTTTACAACTATATATGTATAAAATGGATATATACTTCATATTTTATATTTATACGTATAATAAAACCCGTAAGAACTAAACTCATCTTATTGGACTAGAATAGTAGTGACTTTACTCAAGACACACCTCAGGTGTGTCCTAGTCCGACAATAAAGTGAGTTGAATACTTATGCGGATTTTTGAACCCAAAAACCTTTTTTCTAAGGAGATTTTTTGAACCCTTACCTTGAACTTTGCTCTAATAAGATTTTTTCTCTTGCTTGAAAAACTCTTTGAACTCGATTTTTCTAATTTTCCTTAATAAATTAGGTGGCGACTCTAAAATACTAAAATTCAATTAGAGCACTAACAACCTCTTAGTAGCTTTTATGCACCCTCGTAACAGTGAACCGTAATAGATGGCGACTCTACTGGGGATTTCCGAAGTTGTAACCATAAGGGTTTCAATAAAATGTGACGTTAATTGCAATTATTTGCTTAAATGTTTATCTTTCTGCAATTATAACTGCCATTCATTTCATGTCATAAATTCCACCACTCCTGGCAAAAGCATGGTTTCAAAGGGGACACGCGGGATCGCGGTCTAGCCTTCACTAAAAAAAAAAACCCAAAATACCCTTTCTTTGGAACACATTGAACGTTAAGTTGGTGTGCGGTCACCCAACGGACGACAACGGTTCACCTCGAGTAGTTTGTTCGGGTCCAAGGTCAATTCGAAAAGCAAACTCTTGCATATGCCTAGGTTATAGCTAAACCAAATCCAAAGATAAAGCATGCCTTATTCATGAGTCAAGGACTTAGATACCAAAACGGGGACTGTCGGGATTGAAAGTTTGCCTCAAATCAGTAAATTGACGTTTTAAGTCATTTATAGGGGCCGTACATTTATGTGCAGGCCGTACTCGGATGACGTACCTCACGAATGAAGAAATTGAAGATCCTGTAATTTGCCATTCCAAGTACAGCCATAATGTACGGGCCGTACATGGATCACATACCTCACTAGAGAAAATTCGGGGTTATTGGAATTTGACATTCCAGGTACGACCACATTGTATGGGCCGTACATTATTGTATAGGCCGTACCTGGTGCCCGTACAATTCCCGACACAGTGAAAAGTATAAATATGCAGGTTTAGTTGTAAATTCTAGTTTTCATATTCCCATGCCCTAGCACGAAGATTTTCTTCTCCCACCATTAAAATATATCAAGGTAAGCCTATTCCAAGCCTTTCAACTAAATTCTAACATATATCCACGAATGCTAAGTAGAAATTCATTATTCCTAACCAAGGTTTTCAAGAAAATCCATCTCAAGGATTCAAGATTGAAGCTTTTGGGATTCTTCTTCAAGTTCAGACATGTTCTATAAGTTTTGGAGCGATTAAGGTATGTAGGGCTTCTATGCACGTGTGGGAATATCATTGTTCTTCCCCATGCTATGTTCTTCCATGAAAATATGAAGGTTCACCAAAACTAGGGTTTCTAGTCAAATTCATGATGACCCTAAGTACATGTACCATGATATACCATGTTCGTATTAATAATTCGTTATTGTGTTCTTAATATTCCATTTTTGATTATTGGGAATCTGTCTGTAATTCATGAACACCCACGCTTTGCATTCCATTCCATGGATTTTTAAATGCAAGATATGAACTATTATATATGCTTCTTTTCATGGAATTTTACATGCTTCCATGTTTTCATACAAGTTATACTATATATATATATATATATATATATATATATATATATATATATATATATCTTACGAATCATGTTTATGTAATCTATGAGCTTCTAAGCCAATTATATCCATGTTCATGTTTTGAGAGTTGCACAGATTACCGAGAAGGTTTAATACCTGAAACTATGTATGTCAGCGTGTATATATATATATTAAACTTACGAATCATGTTTATGTAATTCAGGAACTTCTAAGCCAATTATATCCATGTTCACGTTTTGAGAGTTGCACAGATTACCGAGAAGGTTTAATACCTGAAACTATGTATGCCAGCGTAGGATAAGGATCTACTGTCGTAACTCATTACAAATGTACATTTTCTTCATCCACATGTATTTCTTTGTGCAAGATCTTTAAATGGTCTATAGTTTGTCCTTGTTTTTCCCTTATGATATCTGTTTTTATGTCAAGCCCTCGATTGGGTGCCTTACTGTAAGCTTAGAGAAATATTTTTTACTTACTAGTTTTCGACACGTACAAATTATGCTAATCAGTATAATATTTCTAAATTAATATAAATAATTAGAATATATGTGATGAGTTATAGAAATTTAATTAAAAGCGAAAAATAAAAGCTCAAACTAATGATTGTTGAGCTTATTCGATCCACTTAATTGTTAAATGTGAAATGATTAACATTTGAAAATTGAATAAGTAAACTTTAGTTATGTAAGTACGATGTGTAGTGAAATAAATTTTAATGTTATTTGGTACAAACATGTGATATGATATGATCATGTCTCATTCAAACACCTACTTATAGATAATTTGGTGGTATATTTCCCATTATAATGTTTGTCATAACCCGAACTCTTATTATGAGCATTAATATCGTTTTTGAGAGTGTAACGTACAGTTATCCATAAGAGAAAACATGTGCGGGGAATACAAGCTAACATTGGGAATTTGACAAGAAGTTCGATATACATGAAAAAGTACAATTACATACAAATATGCAATTGTACATTTAAATTATTACATTTATTGAAAGATGAAGGAGTACAGACGTTTTCCATAATGGAGTAACTATATGCACTGCTATGCTATTTGCTTCTCGTAAATTTCATATTAAAAGGACAGTCAAAGCATGTATGAAAACTAAAAGTTGCAATAATTAAAGTCCAGTCGATAGTGGAGACGGTAAGAGTCCTTGCCATGTAGAGAATTTAGTGTAGTTGAAATTATACATTTAATTTAAAGTTTTTTTAATTAAAGGCCAATATGGTGGATTAAAATATGATGGACATTTTTGTAATTCAACTTTATGCTTAGAGTCTTCCCACTTTTAGTATATTATGATATGATGATTAATTCCATAAGTTTTCCTAATTATTGTTTATTCAAATACAACCACAATGGGAATACAACAACTTATGAAGATACAAGACCTCAACAAAAAGCAGAACGACATGTCGACAGGGATACTACACAATCGTCAATCTTTTTTGAAAGTCTGAATGCATGTGACGATGGTCTGAATTATAGTCATACTGACCGTGAAAATAACAGCAAGGAACACGAGGAAGTTCCAGGGACCACTAAAGTACCTTTGCTTAAATTCAGCATAGGCAACTCTTAGAGGGAGGAGCCTGGTGCTTTCGCAGTAAGTAGAAATCTGTCGTTTGACATGCCTAATAACTTCAGAATCGGGCTTATGATGTGCTATTATATATCTGAAGAAGTCAACCACTGCGTGATCATCGTCATCTGTGTGGTTGAGCTGGACCAGGCCCCTGGCTCGTAGCTCCTTAACATCTTCCTCTCCATGAATGAACGTACTGATTGAACTCAAGTACGATGAGATCCCTGAGGATCCATATTTTGGGTTGCACGAAAATTCGTAAGCAGCTAGGTTTAAAATCAGGATCTTGCTCCAATGGTCGAAAGTTAGTTGTGGAATGAACAACTTCCCTGATAACATATTTGAATAAAAAGAGATGTCTGATAGGGAAGTACTACCGCTGCATTTAATACCTACTTTCTTCAACTCTGTGACTGTGGAAGGTGGACGAGGAGCTCCTGCAGCTCCGGCAGTGGTGGGGATGTAGGTGTCGGTTTTGAACACGAAGGTGGTAGAAGCGGCATCGCTGGCGGCGTGTCTGGAGGCGGCGGCGGCATCGCTGGCGACATAGGCGATGTAGGCGGCGGCGGCGTCTTCATCGTCGTCGGTAGCCACTGAGCGGCTTCTACCAAAAATAATATTCAATTGGTTTAAATAATATTGAAGAATTGAATCAGCTGGGATCACGATTTCTCCATGGTGAGGGACTTGATTGAGTTGTTTCAACCCGCCGCCTAAATTTAATGCAGAAACAACTGTCGATATAATCAACAAATGTAGGAGCTGGAACAGAAGATGTCGTTAACATGAATGGCAGTTCGAATAACAGCGCGTTTAAACCATCATGAAAATAATTTTTATATCCAAATGCGTCTGCTAACGCATCTAGAACCTCGAAAGGCAATTGATTTTCATACAAGTAAAGGTCACGAAGCAGATCATGTTTCTTCGTATTCAAGAAGCTCCTGCCAAACCTAACTAATAGAAACAAGTGATCGCAAATGAATTTAACAACAAAGCAGCCGTCGAGGAACATCAGCTCACACCACTCGCGGTCGTCTTGAAAGGATTCGATAATATCGCAAGAGTAACGATTCCGAGCATTGAGCAGCTTTTCTTCCACACTTGCATATACTTCTCCAATGGATACCTCGTCTTTTACTCTTTTTGCTAATTCCCTAACTGCTTTCTGCTTCAAATCCTTCATGGATTGACCATCAAGGTTTCGACAGTGGATTGGACCGATGGGAACCGAAATGGGCGTGTAGTACTTTTTATAATATTCCTCATTATTCTGGCGAAGTATAGGGGAAATTCTTTGTAATTTGGCCGGCTCTCCATGAGGTGGGTCAGGTATATCAATGACAGATTGCAACCAGTCAGGCACTTCGGCTGCTATACTGTTGATGGCATCAGCTTGAGACATTTGATATATATGGGTATATGTTGGAAGAGGCCATAAAATCAGTTGGATCATCCATGCATATATATACAGAGAATGAACATTAAGAATCTTGCACTTTAATTTGTTTCTGCAAAAGCTACAAGTTTTTATATTACTTAATTTGATACCAAGTCTGGTATTTTTTTGCTTTGACAATGCCTTTATTCTTAACTTGACACACTAACAAAGGCAGATTCTAATATTCTACTCTTTCTCACAGTTATTATCATATTAAAGTACTGAATTTAGAATTACAATCATCCTTAAAACTGCAAATTTGAACGTCATGTGTGAACTATTTTTTTTTATAACCATGATGTTCAGGTCAGCTTACACGCACCTCAACTAATTTCACGGAACATGTGAATTCTATGTCAATGTTTGTTTATAGACCAAAGTTTCTCTAAAATGCGGCTAGATTCCGTCAAAGAATCGTCCTTAGTGGTAAATCATAACAATACATTAAAAAAATGTTTTACTCGTTTTTTCATTCCTTTCTTTTTTAAAATAAAGAGACCGGATGAAAATTTCCTTTTTGTTTTTTTTCAAATCAATACTCAACAAAACAAGGATCACTCCATATTCATCAATTCGCAGCAAATAAGAAAAAATGCTGAGATGAAATAAACTAACCAACCTTCCTGAAAATCTTGACCCAAATGAAAATTGTTGAACTGTGTATGAAGACAACTGTTGCTTTATCTTTCGAACAACCAAAGCTTTGACTAAGCAGATTGCAACTTTCTTCAAGGAGTTATTTGCAAGCTATTGGAAACTACTAGGATTAGGATGTCGGGTAGAGTCACACCTCTCTATAATTGTCATTCGTTCTTAATAATAATATTTCATCTGATTTTTTCCGAAATTTATTTTTCATTATATTTTTTTACTTTTTTATATAACAACATTCTATCTATAGCAGAGTGACATATATTATAGCGGTACACTCTATAAAATTACCTTTCTGTAATAGCCATACTAAAAATTGTGTAATAATATTTTGTAAGAAATATATTATATATAAAAATAAAATATTTAAAAGATTATTGCATAAGTCATTGGAGCGGAAGAACAAGAGACAACTGATGCAGAAGGAGACAATGAAAGTGCTGATAAAGAGCCTCAACTTAATGTTACTTGGAGAAAGATAGAAGAGTCAATTGTTAAGCTCTTATACGATCTTCAAGGAAAAGCTATTGAATTCCCTTTTGTTGAAAGTTTGGACAAAAACGTCAATTCAAGTATTATATTATCACTATAAAACTGAAATTTATGAAACAACCTATAATTGTAGAATTCTTATGTCAAACTTGAAATATTTAAATTTTCAATTAATTTTAAATGCATATGTTCCTTAGATTATAATTCTTATAGGTATGATACAACTAATTATGGACTTATTAGTCTTTTCAATTTTGTATTTAATGAAATATAAAAATTAATTGAGATTTTAAAATTAACCCCATGGCGCTAAGCTTTAACGATGAAAAACAACTTACTTCATAAAAAAAATGTAACGTTTTTGTTTTTTGATTTTATTTTCTAAAGAAGCCTTTTGACCTTCCTTTTTTACATTATTCTAATTTTTTTTTCTTCTATAATTCTATTACTCAAAAGTAAAAAATGTGTTTCTTTATTATATTACATCAGATGATTTTTTTCCTTTATTTCTAATTTACGAAGTCCTAAAAGGCAAAAGAAATCAAAAAAATCCTGTGGCGTTAAGATGCAACGATGAAAAAAACTTTCTTAATAAAAAAATGTAATTAATTATCTTTTTCTCATCAAGTTGATGTCACTATGAAATTTTATATCTTATCTTAAAATAATTGTGAACCCATCCTCTTGAAATTCTGGATTCGTCTTTGAATACAACTCACATTTTACTCCATAATGTAAACATCAATTTTTTTTTTTCGGAAAAGGGCCTAAAATACCCTCGAACTATTGAAAATGGTGCAAAAATATCCCCCATCCACCTTTCAGCCTCCAAATACCCTTACCATCCACCTATTGGGTCTAAAATACCCTTATTGCTAACAGATCCATTTCATTAAACACGTGGAAAGTTTTTATTGGTTGACATATAAAATTAACTAAACTAATTACCTTTTACTAATCTTGACCGGATAACCCAATTCCCCTCCCCCCCCCTCCCCCCCCCCCCCCCGACCCGCCCCCTTTTCAACTAACCATTTAATAGACTAAGAAACCCTCCAACCCATTTGATCCCCCCAAAAAAAAACTACACCTAACACTCATAAATACACCTAACAGATACACATATTCACATCTGCATTCATCTTACCCTCCGTAGATCCCACTACTGAGATTACACTGGGTATGTAGTTGTTGAATGTACACACAATCCTACAAATGCTTGCTTGGTAGATAAGCAACTTGGTCACTTGAATATCAATTTTCATCATATCTCCTGCCGCATTTATAAATTGTACAAAATGAAATTCAAGAACTTGGAGAACGAATTGCAATGTTCCGTCTTGAGGATGAATGTTATGAACCAACCTATTGGGCCGACAAGAAGCAATAAAACCAGAAGGCCTTTACAAAGGTTGATTTGGTATCCAGGCCCAATTAGCAATTAGTGTTAAAGGACTAGGTGCCAAAAAGAAGAGATTATGCAGATGGTAGGAAAATAGTCTTTTCCTTGTCTCCTTTCTCTAAGTTTCTCATCCTCTTTTGGTTTCCTCTTCTCAGTTTCCTTAATGACTGTTACTCGGTAATTACTTATTGTTTCCCTTTATGAGTTGTAATTGGTGTTCTAAGTGGTTATAAATATATTAGTGTTGTGTTGGATAATTCGGGTTTGTTCCAATGAACTTGGAGGTGCAAACTCAAAACGAAAATCAAAACCAAACCAAACTGCAACAATATGCAACTCAGGAAATGAATCCGAGAAAGAAAAAAAAACATAAACAAAATTACGAAATGCAAATCCATGAACCATAAACGAATTAAAAAAAAAAAACAGAAAAAACAATTCAAATTGAGGAAACGGCAGATAAGAGGATAAATAATATGCATTCTCTTGCTATAAATCAAGCTCATAACTCAAAACTATATACAATATCCACAGGAAATATACTTGAATTAGTTGCGTGACTTTGTAGCTGAAATAGCAAGAGTGACCGTGAAATAACAATAATTGAGTTACTTTGTAGGTAAAATGTATAAAGCTGAGTGGCTTTTCTGTTACGAAACAAAATTGAGTGACTTTCTTAGATAATAAACATTAGTTAAGCGACTTTTATATTACAAAATAAAGTTGAATGACTTTCTGAAATAAAATCTGTTAATTGAGTGTCCGACTCATAAATTAGCTCTATACATATATGATATCAATAGATTGGTTAAATAATTACCAGAAATTAGAGAATTTTGATGGGGAGTTTGGTAAGGGAATTAGTAGCAAGCAAGTTGTGGGTTGCGATACCCCAATTTTACTTTAAAATTAAACTTGGTAAATACTTAACCGTACTTGTTGTTTACACCAAATCAATTCAGTTACTATGGTTAGTGAATATATATATATATATATATATATATATATATATATATATATATATATATATATATTAATTAATCATGATTAAGCCAAGTTGTATATACACAAACACGTCATACATCATTGGATTGGTGTAAATACGTGTAAGCTTTTATCGAGTGAAAGAAGGGACTTGGAGAGATAATATTTGATCGTAGGTTCTTAACCAATTACATTTTATGGGTAAGATATGCAATTGAGTTTTGAGTGACTTCATCGTAAAAGTAATTTATAAAAACAAATAAAAAAAATTATATTGAGAAACTTCTTTTTCTACCTTTAAATTAGAAATTTTGATTTGAGACTTAAAAATAGAATCCGCTTTGATAGTGAGCAATAAAATCCTCCGCAATGAGCCTTCTACGAACATGAATTTAGATTAATCGGAAATAGGGAGCACTTACCACACGCTAGGCAAAATAAGGAGCACTGAAACACCCATAGTAGGCTTATTACGATGCGAATTCGAATTAATCGGGTCAGTAAGTTCAGAACATGAGAGATAGTTAAACAAAAAACAATAGTTGGGCAGTATTATGACATTCAATATGCTCATTCCAAATTTTTACTCAGTGCCCACTCCAGCTCTCCCTAGAAATGTGACACCGTTTGCTTCCTTTGTGAATCAACAAAGCATTAAAATAGCAGAACAAATAAGGATATTCTGTATGCCATTTTAAAAATCAGGATCACTAATTATATGTCAAAAATCTTTGAGAGCCAAATATCTACTCCATGTAGCTTCTTCAAAACATTATCGTCGTGTTTTCTTGTTACAACCCCATCTCAGGAAAAACATCAAGATGTTGGAATCAGCAAAAAAAGATGGTTGGAACTTGTAACCTAAAGCTTCAGGACAAGGCCAATGGGGCTGTGATCACTGCCATCAACATCTGGCAGAAGTATAAGTCGTGCACCTTGTCAGCAATGCATTCCGAGACAAGGAAGTAGTTGAGCCGCCATCCTGCCATTTTATACCCCAAGTGGGAAAAATATCATAAGAGAGAGATCACAGCGTATAAATTCTATGCCAAACTATCTGAAAAAACTTCCGTAAAATAGCAAATGACATTGGACAAAGAATGTGATGTTGGAATTATCTTATGAAGTAACAAATATGATAGTCCACGAGAGATTGAAGGGATAAGATGTTGGACGATTAGCATAAACAGGTCAATATGTAAAGAGTTCACACTCAAAAGTTGAACTTTTATAATCACCGCTGTCTAAAGGGCAATGTTGTCATTTCACTAGACAGTAAAATACAAAATGAAACACGCGAAAATATCTAATTTTAGGGGCTATGGAGAAGAAGAGTACATCAAGAAGCACAAACTGAGGCATGTTTCAGGTTTTCTTAATTTGTCATAATAAGAACAGCCCAAGGAAGCAGAGGACAAGTTAACAGCATCATAATAGAATAAATGTTTAAATACCTTTATTAGTTTTGCATCCACCATGGCGGTAACAGCAGTAAGTATAACCAACGACACCAGGATGCTGCTTCCTGAATGTATCTACAAACCCCTTGTCTAGGAAGTTCGTTTCAAAGGACTGTCTTTCATCTTCAGTAAAGCCTGCACTTCTTTTATTTCCCTAAGCAAATGAAGGGAAAAAAAAAATAGAAACGATGAATCAGAATGATATCAAAACTAAAATGCACCTCAGTAAGCTAAAAACTAACAACTGAAGACAATGCTAAAATCAACAAGGAAACAGCAATCCTTAAGTTATGAAATCAAATCATTCTGTTAGCAATGATAATTTCCAATACTTAATTTGTATTCTTTAACCAGTGAAATAACACTTCCAATAGATGAAGGGAGCAAACAAGTTCCCGTGGTGCTAGGTCAGTAGGCTTTGCAAAATTGATACTCCCTCAAAAAGTTAGAAACTTAATTTTAGTATCGTTTCAATCTGCTCTAATGCTCGCTTACTCGTAGCTTTATTTTGTTCTCTTGGGGTCAATACTGATGCTACTTTGTATCTTCTATTACAACTATATATATAGAGTCACTTAGCGCCATCTATCATTCACATAAGCATATACTGCTTCTGCATCATTTACATGATAGAACGTGACAGTAAAATACTTACAGCAGGATTATAAATATCTATCTCCTCGTGGGCGCAATTTAGATCACCTATCAAAACAACAGGCTTCGACTTTTCTAGCTCCTGCAAAGCCACAGAAGAATAAAAATACAATGAAGATAAGACGTTAACAAACCAAAATAGTAATCTCCGGGACAGAATAAACAAGATACACCCAAAACAAATACGAAAGGAAAAAATCCACAATTTTTGACGACCATGAAAAATAGCAGCAAAATAAGAACAAATAGTGCTTGAAGACAAAAGTGGAAGTATCCCTGGCTGGATTCAATGAATGAAGGCTAAATGGCTTGATGATTTTGACTGATGAGATTCAAGATGCCTATCTGAAAATGAAAACTTGAAAAGAACGTAACCTCGAAAATTGAGGTACCTGTAGACAAATGATACATGGCGCATAAGATGTCAGTAAAGAAAATAACACTTACTTTCATCTGATTGCCAAGAGAAGGATCCCATTCTGTAATTCTGTACATCTGGTAAAGGGGTAAGAGGAAATGCATAACATAACAAATACAAAGAAGAGATATAAGACGTAGCGAACTACCAATCGTCGTTGTCCATCACCAGAATTTGGAACATATCTACACAGTAAATAGAAGTTATAAAATTCCACCGTGACAAGCCGTCCTTCAGTATCATGATAAGGTATACCGAGACCATATCTGATAGAAAGTGGTTTAATCTTTCAAAGAGGAAAACAAAAGGATAATACTAGTTAAATACCAAAGAAACGAAAACCAATTCAAGGAAAGAAAACCTCAATCTTCTTCCTTCTACTCTATAAGTAACAAATATTTCTCAGAGACTAAAGGCACCCAATGGAGGGCTTGACATAAAATCAGATATCGTAAGGGAAAAACAAGCTCAAATAAAGAAGATAAACTGCGCAGACCATTTAAAGATCTTCATGCACAAAGAAATACCCGCGGATGAAGAAAGCGTACATTTATTATGAGTCATGGCAGTAGCTAATTTTCACGGTACTTTCTTTCCTCCGACAAGGTCCATGTGGCACAATGAGTCGTTTACTCAACATCTCATCAACAATAGATTATAAGGTCCAAAATAAACTTTACTCGCTAATAAAAATACAGTCATCCCCTTCATTGTCCTTAGACAGAGAAAAGGAACACATTGCATTACTCTCTGACCGGATTGCTAAGTAAAACAAATGATTTACTGTTCAAGCAACGACGACAACAACTACACTCCTCCAAGCTAGTCCGAATCAGCTATTATAAATTGCTCGACTTAGACCAGTTTCATTTCAATACTCTAAAAGTAGAAGTTCTCCATATCTTCTATGAAGATACATATCTCTAAATAAATCAAAAAAATTCTCCTAGCAAACACTGGTCCTAATGTAACAAACTAACATGTCTAGACCTTAACCCAACTAGTTCCCCATATTTATGTGTGTGTATATATATAGCTTCCCTTGCATTTTCCTTTTGCTAAGTCTACATAGCTTCCAAGAGATAGTAGGTCTATGCAAACATTTTCTTCAATGTGATTTTAAGTCGACCCCTTTCCCCTCTAACTTCTTTAACTCAGGTTTTACACTTATGGACTGGTGTATTTGGAAGTCTATGTTCAGTGCATGCATGGTGGAGTAAGATAATTTGACCGGTGTATGAAAAAGAAAAACTGAATGAAAAATAAAATAAAAAAAGAAAATGGGAAGAAGACGGAAGGGCAAAGGATCATACCCTTGAGATGATTGCAGTAGCAGAATACCCAAGCTTAGAGACACTGCATGTCCAAATTCTCATAGCCGTGGAGACTTTCTTTGATCGCTTCAACGTCTTTTCCCTGCTTCAAAGAATCAGATGTGAAATTAGCCCAGACAGCACAAATATTTGTATGGAAGGGAAAAAATCTCTAGTTGTCACATAGGAATTTACGGAGTATTCATAAACCAACACTGATGACATAAACTCATTGATGGCCGTAAGCAGTTTAGTTCTAAACTATACTTGAAGGCAAGTTTCCATCTTTTTTCAAAGTATACCAATAACTAGAGTTTGTAGAACTTAGTTTAAAAACAAAATCATAAAATAAGACCTCCAGTTTCTGTTGCAGTCTCGACAATCTAGAATCTGAGAACTCAGTCCGCCTTAAGTTTGAAAAATTGTGTCAACTAGGAAGCAAATAACCTTAAGGAACTTATGATTACACACACACATACATTAATATGAGTGTGTGAGGATATACATGAATATGAGTTTGTGGGTGTGGTAGAAAAAGAAAAACAATTTCTTTCGCCGAGCAATTAAGAGGAAAAATGTAATGAGACATAACTGCCTTCCGGGTATTGACCATGCTGCTGTTACACGCAAGTTTTATTGTTGTTCGAAAGATGAAGACCATAATTTTGATAAGTGAAGTATCGTCTGCATCCCAAGTTGTTTACAAAGATCTCAATATGTTGTAAGGTTGATGAGTAAGATAAAGAGTTGTCATATCGCATGCAGAAATTTGAAGGACACACTCCAGAATGTCCAAACATCATAAGAAATTTACGTCTTGTCATATCGCATGCAGAAATTTGAAGGACACACTCCAGAATGTCCAAACATCATAAGAAATTTACGTCTCTACCATTTCCCTTCCTTTCATCCACTCCAATAATCTAAGAACCGAGAAAGATAGGGTACCAACTCCATGCCTGAAATTTTGAAATGTGTGTAACTTATGTAGATAACATCAATTTGATCTCTATAGGCAGAAAAGAGATAAAATGGGAGTTTGCCTGTAGCTTAGTCTCCTGTGGGCATAGTACATCAAAATCTTCTCTATCAGCAAGCAGCTGTATGCAAAGATTCTTTGACTTCAGTGGAGCCCTCAAACCATTGACATTCCAAGACAATAACTTAACATGTTTTGTATCCTTATAAAGAGGAGGTGACCTCATTGTTTTAGGATTGCATACAATCCACCCATCCTTGGGCTTCTTGTGAGCGAAAATAGTCCAGGTTCATCTTGATGAAAGATCAACGCCCTCAGAAACTCCAACATGTGCTGACGCAGTCGCCGCTGAAACTTTTCTCTTTCCTCGTACATTTTTCTTTCCTATAAAATTATTCATCATTTAATTCGCTGTCACAGAAAAGCCAAGATGTACAGTAAGTCAAGTGCGAAATAACCAGACAAAACGAAAAATACCAAATTACCTTTGATGTCATTAGATTCAATCGAAAGTTCTTCGGTAATTTCAGCTTTTTTGACAATAATGTCAACACAGGTATCCTTGGTGTGGCCTTTTTTCACTCGTTTTTTTCGTCTGCCTGACAACCTCTGATGCAACAACGTCGCTTTGGTCACGATTCTTACTTGACACTTTTCTAGACTTCTTTTTTGAAGTGTTATATGCTACTCCTACACTCTCCTCAGATGATACTTGATCCTCCTGTGCCACGGATCCATTGCCTGCATCTATAGCAGAAAGTTACAGGTTAAGAGTATCTCTCTGTTACATTTTGGATTTTTGAAAAGTCACAGAATAATACCATGACCACCTAGATAAATACCGTTCATCAGTTTCCAAATTAAAGAAATTATTTTATGGGCTTGGTTGCAATTAGAATGAACGAAAAGATTACCGTTAATTTTGCTGTCGAGGAAAGTCTTCAAAGAAGCAACAAGCTCTTGCTTAGTACCACTTGGAAGGAATCCCAAGACTCCTAAAAAGTAAAAACACAAAACTGGCAGTCATGTCACAGAATCAAAGCGAAAGCTGCTGCAACATTGAGCAAATTTTGTCCCTCCCACACAAATCATTTCTGAAGTTGAACATCACCAGAACAAAGGTTCTAGACCAACTAGTTCAAGTTCCAGATGAATCACTTAGTGCTATATGCTATAATGCTTACAGCCACTTGCTTAGTCCAAACCAGGGCCAGGACTCTTTTAGCTCTACTAAGGCAGCATATTTTTAATCACGAAGTTCGATAATTTTACTTATTCACTACTTTAAGGAAGAATTTTGTGGATCAATCTGGCAAGAACCTGGGTAAAGCTAGAGTTATTAATGCACAAAGGCAGTACATGTTATGGCTGTCAGGTAATCATTTTCACATATATAATTAACCTATATCTAATATGAGAAAATATGACAAGAAGCTATATAGAAAAATCTTCCATGTACACGTCCTGACAAGGACTAGAGGCGAATCTAGAATTTCTAATATATGATATCAATTAAGTGGGGATTGATCCTTGAACCTCAAGGTAAATAACTTGACTTTCAACCAAGTGCACCACTGAGCGTTTTGTAGCATGGGTTCCAAAAGGTAAAATTAGATATATTTTATAAATGGGTTCCAAAAGGTAATATTAGATATATTTTATAAATTATACACATAATATATCGAGTTTAATCGGGTAATCGGGTGACAATGGGTTCACGTGACCTTTTATTCACACCTAAATTCGCCCCTTGTCAGGACGGATGGCAACCAATCATCTTTGTTTGAAACAAAAGTCCAGCCAATGTTTTTTCCCCTCATTTTCTAAGTGACTAATCCAGGCACTTAATGGACCATAGGAAATTATTTGATCAAATCTCTTTTTTTTTTATTAGCGCCGGGTGTCCGAGTCTCTTTTGAGCCCCGACTAATCCCGGGGGTGCACAGGCCCTCGGCAAGGAGTTTCCCGCAAGTGCACCACGGGTAATTCAGGGTTTCCCCAGTCCGATGGCCCTCAGAAATTGTTTGCACCCAGCGGGTTTCGAACTTGAGACCTTGAAAGGGAGCACCCGAAGGCTCAAGTCAATTGCCACCAGGCCAACCCCTGAGGGTTATTTGATCAAATCTCTAAACCAAGTATAAATCAGGATTCCTTTCTTCGGAAACCAAGAAACTTAATTGCATTACTACAAACATGCAATGCAAAACCCATCTTTGTTTCCTCCATTCTCTACTCTTTTATTATTTACTAATAATAACCAAGAAATCCCCGAGGGCCAATGGTGTACGGCTCAAAACTAAGTGATAGCAAACAAACATGAATCATTTACAACATAATAGAGCATATGATGCCAAACAGTTAGCACTATAAAATAGTAGTACCTAAGTTTTACTCTGAGATGTGGAACTGTCATTTTCTCTACTGTTTCCATATCCTCCAAAAGAATCTCCCCACGCTTGCCACCATTTTCCTACATGTAATAATAACAATTCATTCAAACAAGAAAAGGAACATATATTTCCTACTGAACCATCCTCCAAATGCTAAAAAAAGACATTAATTGGTCAACAAGGAACAACCTTTGAAACACCCTTATCATCTGCAATACTCAATCTTTCATTTGATTTTGCAGTAGCTGATGAAGTTGAAAAGGGTCTTTTTTTAGACCCCATTATTGTCAAATTCAAAGAAACCAAAAATTGAAACTTGGGGTTTCCTAAAAATGACTCCAACACTGAGAAAAAGTACTTTTCATATTTAACTAAAGGTCTAAGTTTGAGCTCTAAAAATGAAAATCACCTCTGATAAGAAACGCTTTACCCTTAAAGTGAAACTTCAGAAAAAGAAAAGAAAAAAAAAAAACACTTATTGAAGCCACAAAAACACTTACTGAAGCCACAACCCAACCCAAAAGCCAAAAGCCACTCCCCTTGTAGACTCCCAACACAACTCAAGACTTGCTATTTACATGAAACTCCTATGTAGAAACACACGTAATTTACTTCAAATAGACTAAATATCAACTCATCTAAACACAACAAATACAAAGCAAAAGGAGAATGAGAGGAAGAAAGACTGTACATGAATTTGCAGAACCCAACAACATACAAATCGAGATGCTGTATACCCCACCGATGCAGATTTCGTCTTGCTCCTGGTCATTAGTAAACCACGTGTTGATCCCTTCCAACATTACAACACTAAAGTCCGACGAGATTAAATATTAGTTGTAGCTCTAGTTCCTACTTCAGGAAGAGATATAAGACCTGTTTCACCTTCTAAATTTTCATCTAAGAATATACTCCCATTGTCCCAATTCATGTGATGCACTTTCCTTTTGAATTTGTCCCAAAAAGAATGAAACATTTTGTATTAGAAACAAATTAACCTTCAACTTCCATTTCACATTTAGCCAGATGATTTAACGCTACACAAATAGATGTGACTTGTTTTAGACCCCAAGTTTCAAATGTCTTGTGGTTTCTTAACCTTCATGCCCAGTCAAACAAATCGCAATAAAATGGGTAGGAGGAAGTAATATTTTTGTGAAGCATGTTCTGTTTCCCGAAACTGAAGGGGCCTTATGATCAGTTATAGATCCAAGAATTTATATGTGGAGCTTGAAGCTGGCCATATTTTGCAGATATAGGAGATTCATCCTCGAAGATGTAAGTGGCTGCATAATCATGGAGATTTATTTTTTATTTTTTTATTATATATATATATTTTTTTGATAACCTGGTGTCCGAGCCAGCTTTGCGCCCATCTGGACTAATTCCTTGGGCCACTTGCTACCTCCTACCAGCACATGTACCAGGTAACTCTGTCTGCAGGCAAACAAGACACTAAGGAAGGATATAGAATCAAATTTGATGTCTCTCTTTTCCATTAGAGAGAAAACAGAAAGAGCACGATCACCTTCCCCATGCATAGAATATGCTGTAAGTAAAGCATTCCAAGAAACACCGTCAGTGTTCTTCATCTCCCCAAATATACGCTCCGAAAGGTCAAGTTGACCACATTTGGCATACATATCGATAAGACTGTTCCCTACAAGCTTATGGGACTGAAAACCATTCTTGATTACGTAGGCATGTATATTCATGCCCTCTCTCAAGTATGTTAAATGTGACACCGCAGGCAGGATGCTCACAATTGTGACCACATTGGGCTGAAATGATTCGAATTTCATGGAATGGAACGCGGAAAGGGCTTCCTTGGCGAGTCCATTATGCATATATCCTGCAATCATCGTGTTCCAGGACACCTCATCCTTAGAGAACTCAGTTTTTTTGAACATGAACTCAGCCAAAGATAATCTTCCACATTTGGCATACAGGTCAATTAGAGTGTTCTTCACATGACAGTCCGACTCAAACCCATATCTGATAATTTGACAATGAAGGCACATGCCCAAGTGTACATCACCCAGGGAGGCACAAGCTGGAAGCGCACCAACCATTGTCCCTGGGTCTGGGTATAATCCAGCTAACCTCAATTGGCAAAACATTTCTAATGCATTACAGCAGTCACCAACCTGGGCATACCCATTTATCAGAGCATTCCATGTCACTACCTCAGTTAATGGCATCTTATTGAACATATTAAGTGCAGAACTAAACAGGTTGCACTTAGCATACATGGAAACCAAGGCAGTTCCTATTGAAATATCAGAATCGATATTGGCTTTGATGGCATGACAATGGACACTCTTTCCTAATCTCACTGCCCTTAGCTCTGCACAGGCTGGGATTACGCTCACCAGAGTAACATTATTTGGCTGTGAATACTCATTCTGCATATCTCGAAACAGAGAGATCGCCTCTTGAGGATATCCTGATTGTGAGAAAGCAGCTATTGCTGCAGACCAAGCAACCAAATCTCTTCGCTTAATCCCCCAAAACAGATCTCTAGCTTTGTCCAATACTCCACACTTTGCATACATTGTCATTAATGAAGTAGCAATCATAACATCAGAATCAATCATTTCTTGAATTGCACATTCATGAATTTCAATCCCTCTCTCTAAATCACCCATTTCACCAGCCCCGAGCAATGCACTTACAGCTGATACTTTGCTCATTTTCAAGCCCGTCCTCTTCATGCAATCAAACAATTCCAAAACTTCACGAAAATTCCCATTATATGCATAACCTGCCATCATTGTACCCCATGAAACATCATCTTTTCCCCTTAACTCATTAAAAACTCGGTGAGCAACATCGGGATAATTACATTTTGAGTATGTATCAATCAAAGCATTATAAACAGAAACCGGAAACACTCTCCTATATACATAACCATGTATACACCTGCCTGCCCTCATATCCATTAATTTACAAACCCCAGGAAGCAAATTCAATAACGTCACCGAATTAGGACTAATTTGACAAACAAATTGCATTTTCTTGAAAAGGTCAACAGCCTTAACTAGGTCTACACTCTGTGCAACCCCAGAAATCATTGCATTCCAAGCTACAACATCCCTTTAGGCATTTTATCAAACACCTTCCTTGCACTATCCAAATACCAATAAACCCAGTCCCAATAAAGACATCATTTTCAAGATCTCTTTTCACTATCTCTTCATGAATCTTGACACCCTTTTCAAAATCATTCATTCCAGTACAAGCTTTAAAAACAAAAGTGAATGTATACTTATCCGGTTTAATAGACTTGTGTTCTAATATTGAATTGTACATATTTAAAGCTTCTTGATGCTGATTTGTTGTTACATATGCTCTGATCATTGAATTCCACAAAATAACAGGTGGGTTTGGCGGAGCCAGAATTTTCACTAAGAGTTGTCAAAATATAAAGAAGTAAATTCACGAGAAGTCAAGGAGTGTCAATATGTAGTATATATATATAAAAATAAAAAATTTATCTAGCTATACAGTGTAATTTTCTGACGAAGAGTGTCCCTCAACTATATATGGCTCCGCCACTGGTCACTGCCTCCTTCTTCAATTTCTGTCACAACACGCAATGAGAGAGAACTCTTGGGCAATGGTGAAATCTGAAATGAGCTCTTGATGATCATAGATGAGTTTGGGTGTAGATTAAGTTTTTTTTTTCTTAAATCTTTTTGGGAATATTATTTTTTTTTTGTTTATTAAATAGATTTATCCCCAAAAAAATCATCTTTCTTGTCCGGTGCTTAGGGAGAGAGAGGGTGGCGGTCTTCATTTTTTTCGCTGAACAAGATAGCAATGGTAGAAGGTTTGTTAAATGGAAAAGAAAGAAAAAGAATAAAGAAGAAGGAAATAAAAAGAATAAGACAAAACAGAAAAAATGTGATTTTTTTTTTGGGTGTCAAATCTTGATATTGCACATCTAGATACCTTAACTAGTTTCCATTTGTGTCGGTGGACAGTAGCGTACGCATGATTTTTTTATAAGCGGTGTCGACATTTAAAGAAATTGAACAAACACCAAATCGTTATAACATCATATTAATGGAAAAACTTATTCAAATCATATAAATAAAACACAACTCTTGTGTAATCTCCTCAACGAGTTTTCATAGTTTGACATGTAATTAAAACAGCCTCATTAAAAATAGTTGTTAGACCCCGGATTTTTTTGCA
Organism: Lycium barbarum; assembly: GCF_019175385.1. Lineage (NCBI taxonomy): Eukaryota > Viridiplantae > Streptophyta > Magnoliopsida > Solanales > Solanaceae > Lycium > Lycium barbarum. The sequence continues at coordinate 112,237,908 of NC_083346.1, read as the reverse complement.
CGTTAAAGTCGCATCATGAGTGAGTCGACGCAAGTTCAAAAGAAATTATGTTGAGGATAAAAGAGATTTATTTTATTAATAAAAATAGTTACAAGAGTCTATAAATAATATTAGTAAGTGGCGGAAGATTTGGAGGGTGAATGAATCAAAGAAGCATGAGTTTCGTCAAAAGTCGGCAAGTTGGGAATACGATAACTTGTACTTTTGGGTGAGATTAGGAGTGCTCCACATGCTAAGCAAGTAATGACATGAAGTATTTGAATTGTATAATGGTCTCTTGTTAAGTTTGGAAGTCAAACGAGTTGTAATACGAAAGTCGACAAAGGGCGTCGCAAGTTAAGTTTGTAAATTTCACTGAAATTTGGGTCAGATGTCTCGGAGCTTTTCTCTCAATCTACTTGGAGTTACGGGGTGATCCACCTACTAAATCGAAGGTCTATGAGTCTAGTTTCCATATCATTTTACCGTTCGTCGATACGACATCAGAATAGAGAGATATTCGCATTTCTGTCCAGGAACATAAACTGTCGCGGGAACAGTGCTCTAGGTCGGTGGCAGCTTATTCCTTTTTATATAAAAGACCCACAAATCAAATTGGAACCTCATTTCTCTTCAAAGAACAAACCCTAAACACTCCTTATACTCTCTCAAACATTTCTCCATCAATCATAAGCAAATCCAAAGGCTAATCAAGTAACTTTAAAGTAAGGAATCACGTGGTAATCGTAGAATCGTCGTTTCTTCGTTGTTTCCCTTTTCGGAAGAAATCTTCAACTTGAAGAAATCTCTGTTTTGGATTGATTCTGGTAATATAAGGTATGTTTTATCCTCTTAATCACCTCCTTATGATTCTCCAAGTATTTAATCTAAAAAATTTGGAGGAAATCCCATGTATATGAACCATATGAACTAGTATGGATGAAACTGATTGGTTGAGCTGATTTATGTGGTTTAAATGTATTTTCTTGGAGCTCTGAAGGTATGGATGGATTGATAAGTAAGAGTATGAGTAAAGGAGAAGAAAAATGGTAGTCTTGAATGAAGAAATTGAACTACAAATGACCCTACGAACTTACGCCCGCAAGTTGTTCGACGAAATGTCTCATTGAGTATTTCCATAAGCTATGAACTTGGAATTGATCCCATATTGGTCGTATGATGTAGCTAATCGTTCGTAAGGCATTCGAGGACTCGGGAAACATATATAACTCCATCGGCGAGGTATGTAGGGATTTCTCTTCTCTTTTGTGGCATGACTAGAACTCGACGAACGTTTCATTGATACATTCATTTCGTGAAGACATAAGTCGATCATATTCTTTTACTTGAGCAGCCCACTACTTCATACATGACTTATATTAAAGTGTTGTCCATATTTCCATGTTTCTTTGGTTATCGATTGAAACGTTTTCGTAAAACTTGAGTCGGGCGTATCCCGAATTGGTTAAGCTTACCTCTTCTCCGAAATAGCTTGTATTAAAGTGCATTCCCGCATCCTTATCTTTCTTGTCCATCACTTAAAGATGACGGACCTTCCATAGATATAAGTTTCCACTAAACACGAGATGAATACGCTTCCTTGTGATGGACTAATCTTTATTTCATATATGATTGCATCAAACGCCTTTCATGCTTAGATATATCTTTTGGCCACCGAATTGGAATGTTCCGCTAAACTTGGATTGATCATATACCATCCGAATGAGTTGAACTCTATTTCATGTGTAACTCATACCAAGTATCTTACATGTTCTCCATGTGGTTGTCTCTTGAATTAAAAGGTAAAGAACGTAGAGACAATAACAATAGTCGGAGGCTAATGACGATAGGTCACTCCGACTCTTTTTATTATGCTCTTCTGAGGTCAGTCTTGCATTGCACTTATATATATATATGTATTTATTTTCATTACCGAGCCGCGCTATAGTCGGCCGGGTAGGCACTTATATGTGCACCTAGACATGTTTCTTTCTTTACCGAGCCGTGTTGTAGGCGGCCGGGTAGGCACGTAGCTATGCACCTAGATGTATTTCTTTCTTTACCGAGCCGTGTTGTAGGCGGCCGGGTAGGCACGTAGCTGTGCATTGCCACTGATCAGTTGGGCAGAGACGATATTATGATGATGAGCTCACCCCACAGAGGGATTTATTATTGTTATATGATATGATATATGCCTCCACAGTGGGGAATGATTTTACGGGCATGCATTTTCATTTATGTCATGATTATCGTCGCCCTCAGTGACCTCGTTCAAAGTTTCAGGTTGTCTCTACATCTTTTCCCAAGTTATCTGTATCTCTTATGCTTATGTTATGTTTATTCTTACTGCCTTACATACTCGGTACATCTTTCGTACTGACGCATTTTGTACGTTGTGATCATGCCCACAGGTACGATAGACGGATTGTTGTACCTTTCTCAGTAGGATACCAAAGTTCAGCAGGGATGTTCGCACTCCATTCTCCGGAGTTGCTAGTCAGAGTCATTAAATAGGATGCATGTATATATATATATATATATATATATATATATATATACACAGAGCCACTGTCCCGACCAGTTGATGTATATTATTGCTCTTAGAGGCTTACAGACTATCAGTCAGTGTACAGGTATTGTGTTTGGCCTTGCCGGCCTTCTGACTAGTTGTCTTTCTTGGTTGTGGCCTTGTCGGCCCTAGTTATGCACATATGTGTTGTTGGGCCTTTTCTGCTTGCAGGTTGTCATGATATACATCTTAAAATTGTTATTCAGCGGCCTTGTCGGCTTATGATTCACGTTACAGAGTTTAGATATCACAGTTGGTTCGCTCGGCCCTTCGGGTGCCGGGTGCTGGCCACACCCCCCCAAGATTGGGGTGTGACAAACTTGGTATCAGAGCAGGTCTGTCCTAGGGATGTCTGTAAGCCGTGTCTAGTAGAGTCTTGATTATGAATGTGTAGCGCGCCATATTTATAATCAGGAGGCTAGAGGGCATTTAGGTTGTTACCTTTCTTGAAATCTAGATCGTGCGGTTAGAGCAGAATCATAAGTATTTAAACTTTTATTTCTCACCTTGATTTCCTTTTCAGTAATGCTAATCTTAAAGAAAAGTACGGTTAAGAGAAACTGAATAGGGACGCCGAAAAAAGGTATTAGTCGCTTTCCATCTTTTAAAGTGAATCCAAGAGCTTCGGAAGTTACTTTGTAGTGAAGTAAAGAGGTAAGGAGTTGAATGAAGACAGTCAAGGTATGATCTTTTGTCTATGATTTTTGATGAGCTAGTATGAGTATCTAAGGCATGTCCCCGGTAATAACTTACGAGGCGACGATAAGAATTTTTAAACCCAATTGTTGAAGTTGATTGTATTGTATTTGGGCTGCCTTGACTTGTCGAGATTTGAAAATTCGTATCCAACTGTTGATGAGATTACACAATATTTTGAGATGTATATAGTTAATACAAGTTGTAAGTTGAAGGAATAGATGATGGAGTTGCGTTATAAATGGGTATTATATGACAACTTGATAGGTTGAGCTTACTTTTGTTGTACAGAGTAGTAAGAAATATTGTTTGGTTGTGATTTGGTATTGTGGAAGATGTTCCAAAGTAAGATCTCCTTTCCTCTTTATGTGTGTCATTCGATGATGTCATAAATCTATGATAGGAGAAACGAATACATAGTGTACTTGAACTGATAGTTGTATCGTGTGTATATGTGAAGCGAGTTTTGTTATATTGAGTGGTTGGAAATGTGACATATATTTATTCATGCGTGAGTTGACGGTGTAAAATAAATTCTAAAAAGGAGTTAGAAGGGGTTAATTCTGTAAAACTATGTTAAAGCAGGCTCACCGTTCGTCGGCTAGTTGATAGACTTTTATGTTAAGAATAGTATTGCTTCTCTGTTGTGGATTTGAATTATAAGGAATTACCCAGGGATGGAGGATATTATGGTAACAATAAGTGAAGGAAGAATGAGAGAGAATGGCCAACGACTCGATGAATGTGAGTGAAAGAGGAGCGACGCAGAATAAAGTCAATGACTCTATGAATATAAGTTAATGCTATTACCATAACAAGAATCTATAAGTCGGAATAGTTAAATTGTTTTGGGAAATTTAGGTTCGTAGGAACCTCGGAAGCAAGTTTCGACGGAAGTTCCGCATCTAAGCACTGGCCGACACAACCTCCGGCCACCAAGACACCACCTGCGAGACGCAAGCAGAACCTGCGGAGCCGCAGGTGGCGTCGCAGACCTTGACAAGGACTAAAGGTCGGTGTTTTAATTTGGGGGCTTGTATGACGATCACTTAAGTTATACTTGGAGACCTGTGCTAATGCGCGTGTGAAATTTGTAGATGATGCTGTCAATAGGAGTGGTGAGGAAAAGAAACAGGACTGGCAGGAGGAGATGTTATAACAAAAATCATCGATTAATAGGAATACGAAGGAGACCATGACATGAAGGGATTATAAAATAGAGGAAATGGGTGATGATAGGGTGTTTGAACAAGATTCCTGAAGTAAATAAAGGATTAAGGTTAATAGAAAGGTAGAAAGGGAACGGGATAGAGTATGATAAAATATAACGACAAGAAGCTGGGCAAAAAGGATGACAATGGTAAGAATCGAAATAACAAGGTGGCGAGCTACATAATCCTAATCGGCGGACTTGGAATCCTGATGGGATGAGGTTAGAAAACAAAATGCCTCTGGAAGAAATGTGAGCTTTATGGAAGAAAAATCAACATTTAAAAGGTATCTTGAGAAGAAATTGAAGCATGAAAGATTCTGTAAAACGAATAAGACATTGATAGCTTATAATACATTGATAGCTTATAAACTATGTAGATGTGAGAGCGAATAGCAACAAAGGAATAAGAAAAAACGTGACTCATCCAAGACAATGTCTTGCATGAAAGGTTGAAATAAAGGAGTGTTTTGATAAGAAGGGATAAATGCAAAAAGGGAAATGAAAAGTATCGCAAAATGAATAATAGTCACCAACGGGTACGAGAGAAAATATATCGGTATATCTATGAATATAGGGAGTTCTCGCAATAAGAGGTTGACTGCGAAGGATAATTAACTGAGGACGAAATGTTAAAAGACATGGATGTTATCTCTACACGAAAGGGTAAAGCAAGAATTTCTTCGATACGAGGGATATGGTGAAGGAAAATAAGTTGACACACAAGGAAATTTTTTGAAAGAATAAGACGATAGGAACAAAAGTTGTAATAAAGTAAAGTCTTTGGAAAATATTGAAGGGGGGAAACTATGAAAGGAAGTCTAATGTACCTGGTAATTAGGAGATGTCAGGGAAAGTATACTTGAATGAAAGAAGGGACAGTCATCGAAAAGAAGACTAATATAGAGAGAGTAACGATAATTTCAAGCAAGTTCAAGTACGAGAAAGGAAATAGAAATTTCAAACAAAGACCAAATAACTAAGACAAATAAAAGCATATTTAGAAGAGACAGTTGTATTTAAGATACAGAGCACTGGGGAAGTGGAGGCCTGAACACAATGTAACCATTGTAAGTAGATTCGTTATACAAGCTAAGGATGTCAGTGCAATTAAGTCCCAAAGGAAAAGATAAGTAACGTTGATAATAATAAGATGATACGGACCGGACCAAAGGGATTAGTAGATGAAAGGAACTAGAAGTGAAAATGGATATGACAACAAGATATGAAGAGTACCGACAAGGATTGAACCATTGGCCCGTTATGTGCTGAGGCTAGGGATGAAATATGCCACTTAACTGTGCAACCAATCCAAGAAATAAGCCCGACAAGTTGTTAGAAAAAAAAACCATTACACTCGGTTTGGGTTGGAGTGTGTAAACTATAATACCGTGTGTTATTTCAGGATTAGGCAACGTCCCTCGCGTGTTTAATTCCCTTGAAAAACAGTGAGTGGAACTAGTTTTGGTCTATTCAAACTACGCTCATGGTTGAAAGATTTTTGCCAAATTTAATAGAAATAAAATGACCCAATCTCGTAGGATTCCAGTCTTTATCTTACCAGACTAAGATGCACAATTCTAGAGGCTCTTCCAAGAAGATATATGTGCTCATACTAAACTTACAAGTAACATAGGTGGTTTGAGTTCATTCGTAGTAAACGCCACCATCCGAGTATGTAACTCTTGGCAAGAAGATGGAGTTATGATTTGGTACATCAAATAGTAATAAGTAATGAAAAAGGGTGAAGGACTAGACATCCCTGTCTCCTTTAGACATCTTAGCGATATTGACAAGTTTCTCAAAGGAAGTCTATTCGGGTAATCGACATCTCAACTTTGGAATTTCACTGGAATCACCACCACTGAAAGGCCTATTGAGACTCGCCGAGAAAGGTAGACTTATCTGGCGGTGGGACCGGCTAAGTAGTCGATAAGTTTGGTGTGCGTAAGAAATTTAAAGTAGTTTATCCGGTGTTCTGCACATCTAAATATCATAAGTACCCCATCACTACCCCTGATCTTCAAAATCATCATTTACAAGCTACAAAGTTGAAAGAAAGAAAATAAATATGTTGCTAATAGGATAATGTGGAGGAACCGACATAAGAAGACAAGGAAAGATGTGAAGGTTGGATAAACCCCATTTGTTTCAGACCTCATATTTATGCCGACACTCGTGTGATAAGATACCTCCTTTCCAGTTATATCTATTGAATTTTTATATATCTTGTTAGATTTTATTGTTGAGCCAGATCTGGTCAGTATGTTGCAGACTTTAGCAAAGGACAGTTGAGGTAAGTTATGGCTAACCTATTATGATTTTTGTATAAATAGATGGTCGTGAGGGCCCAAATTGATATCGTTATGCTGTTGTGTGGCTTTGGACATTTGTTTGGGCTGTTTGAAAGGTTTTGGATAGTCTTAATTACAACTCTGCTGAAATTTTTGGAAATCCCGAGAGTTAGAATATCCCTCAACATTCAAGGACGAATGTTCTTAAGGGGGGAAGGATGTTACACCCCAAATTTTTTTGCACGTTAAAGTCGCATCATGAGTTAGTCGACGCAAGTTCAAAAGAAATTATGTTGAGGATAAAAGGGATTTATTTTATTAATATAAATGGTTACAAGAGTCTATAAATAATATTATTAAGTGGCGGAAGATTTGGAGGGTGAATGAATCAAAGAAGCATGAGTTTCGTCAAAAGTCGGCAAGTTGGGAATACGATAACTTGTCCACATGCTAAGCAAGTAATGACATGAAGTATTTGAATTGTATAATGGTCTCTTGTTAAGTTTGGAAGTCAAACGAGTTGTAATACGAAAGTGGACAAAGGGCGTCGCAAGTTAAGTTTGTAAATTTCACTGAAATTTGGGTCAGATGTCTCGGATCTTTTCTCTCAATATACTTGGAGTTATGGGGTGATCCACCTACTAAATCGAAGGTCTATGAGTCTAGTTTCCATATCGTTTTACCGTTCGTCGATACGACATCGGAATAGAGAGATATTCGCATTTCTGTCCAGGAACATAAACTGTCGCGGGAACAGTGCTCTAGGTCGGTGGCAGCTTATTCCTTTTTATATAAAAGACCCACAAATCAAATTGGAACCTCATTTCTCTTCAAAGAACAAACCCTAAACACTCCCTATACTCTCTCAAACATTTATCCATCAATCATAAGCAAATCCAAAGGCTAATCAAGTAACTTTAAAGTAAGGAATCACGTGGTAATCGTAGAATCGTCGTTTCTTCGTTGTTTCCCTTTTCGGAAGAAATCTTCAACTTGAAGAAATCTCTGTTTTGGATTGATTCTGGTAATATAAGGTATGTTTTATCCTCTTAATCACCTCCTTATGATTCTCCAAGTATTTAATCTAAGAAATTTGGAGGAAATCCCATGTATATGAACCATATGAACTAGTATGGATGAAACTGATTGGTTGAGCTGATTTATGTGGTTTAAATGTATTTTCTTGGAGCTATGAAGGTATGGATGGATTGATAAGTAAGAGTATGATTAAAGGAGAAGAAAAATGGTAGTCTTGAATGAAGAAATTGAACTACAAATGACCCTACGAACTTACGCTCGCAAGTTGTTCGACGAAATGTCTCATTGAGTATTTCCATAAGCTATGAACTTGGAATTGATCCCATATTGGTCGTATGATGTAGCTAATCGTTCGTAAGGCATTCGAGGACTCGGGAAACATATATAACTCCATCGGCGAGGTATGTAGGGATTTCTCTTCTCTTTTGTGGCATGACTAGAACTCGACGAACGTTTCATTGATACATTCATTTCGTGAAGACATAAGTCGATCATATTCTTTTACTTGAGCAGCCCACTACTTCATACATGACTTATATTAAAGTTTTGTCCATATTTCCATGTTTCTTTGGTTATCGATTGAAACGTTTTCGTAAAACTTGAGTCGGGCGTATCCCGAATTGGTTAAGCTTACCTCTTCTCCGAAATAGCTTGTATTAAAGTGCATTCCCGCATCCTTATCTTTCTTGTCCATCACTTAAAGATGACGGACCTTCCATAGATATAAGTTTCCACTAAACACGAGATGAATACGCTTCCTTGTGATGGACTAATCTTTATTTCATATATGATTGCATCAAACGCCTTTCATGCTTAGATATCTCTTTTGGCCACCGAATTGGAATGTTCCGCTAAACTTGGATTGATCATATACCATCCGAATAAGTTGAACTCTATTTCATGTGTAACTCATACCAAGTATCTTACATGTTCTGCATGTGGTTGTCTCTTGAATTAAAAGGTAAAGAACGTAGAGACAATAACGATAGTCGGAGGCTAACGACGATAGGTCACTCTGACTCTTTTTATTATGCTCTTCTGAGGTCAGTCTTGCATTGCACTTATATATATATATTTATGTATTTATTTTCATTACCGAGTCGCGCTATAGTCGGCCGGGTAGGCACTTATATGTGCACCTAGACATGTTTCTTTCTTTACCGAGCCGTGTTGTAGGCGGCCGGGTAGGCACGTAGCTATGCACCTAGATGTATTTCTTTCTTTACCGAGCCGTGTTGTAGGCGGCCGGGTAGGCACGTAGCTGTGCATTGCCACTGATCAGTTGGGCAGAGACGATATTATGATGATGAGCTCACCCCACAGAGGGATTTATTATTGTTATATGATATGATATATGCCTCCACAGTGGGGAATGATTTTACGGGCATGCATTTTCATTTATGTCATGATTATCGTCGCCCTCAGTGGCCTCGTTCAGAGTTTCAGGTTGTCTCTACATCTTTTCCCAAGTTATCTGTATCTCTTATGCTTATGTTATGTTTATGCTTACTGCCGTACATACTCGGTACATCTTTCGTACTGACGCATTTTGTATGCTGTGATCATGCCCACAGGTACGATAGACGGATTGTTGTACCTTTCTCAGTAGGATACCAAAGTTCAGCAGGGATGTTCACACTCCATTCTCCGGAGTTGCTAGTCAGAGTCATTAAATAGGATGCATATATATATATATATATATATATTCACTAGTTATTAATTATTGAGAAGATTTAACCGTTTATATACCTATTCAAATAAAGTTTGTTTTTATGTAAAGAATGTAGACTTAATTATCGAACCAAATATACTAAAATATACCTAATTATCAAGGAAATCAACAATTTATACATACACAAAGAATGTTTGTTTTTCACAATACCTGTAAAGAGTGTATACACCTAATTATCGAGCGAAAAATACACTTAATTATCAATGAAATTTAACAGTAGTTTATATAATATTTTTACAATACTTGTAAAGAGTGAATACATCTAATTATCGGGGAGAAAAAAATACACTTAATTATCAAAAAGAATTAACAGTTTACTATATATATAAAAGAAAGTTTGTATTTACAGTACTAGTAAAGAGTGAATACACTTAATCATCGACGAAATTCACGCTTATATATACAAGAAAATTTATGTTAAAGTGAACACAACAATGAGCAAATTGTAGAAAGATATTTCATTTACATTCGACTTCTACGACTTCATGAATTTCTTTCCTCCGCATTTGGTGCTCAATATATATTTTAAAACATCTTTCTAATTTTTTATTTTATCTTGTTTAGCTGGAGTATATTTGAGAATTTGATATGTCATCATCAAGTAGCTCTTATTCCGATCCTTAACAATCCACACCATGCAAAAGGACTTTTAAGTAGACTTATTACAAAAATGCAACCACTGTTACTTCAGAGGTTGGAAGAAAATATGACAATTAAAAATGTAACAATCGCTACAAAGAACACACGAATTTCATCTTCAATATATCGATAAATAGTATCTAATAATATTTTTTTGGCCTCATTTGTTTTCATTAAGGTTAAGACGTTTGAATCTGAATGCACATCTGAATGATTAAGATGTTATCTCTAAATCTGAACAATGAATGATTAAAATTGTTTGTTTTCCAACATCTGAATGTGCATAATATATTTATTTAAACATAATAAATATACAATTCAAATAAAAAATAAGTAAATATAAAAAAAATGAAATATAAATCTAATAAAATAAAAAATTTAATTGATAAAAAAATGAAATATTTATGTTCGGTATTGATGTAGATATGCTTTTGTAGTGGTGGTAATGGGGTGGTGAGTGGAGGGTGAGGGGTAGTGGGATGAGGGGTGAGGGTGAAGAGTTGCGTGGGTAGGGGGTATGTGGGTGGATAGGAGTTGGGAGGAGGAGGGTGGTAGTGTTGTGATGGAAGAACTGGTTAGTAGTGGTGGGGTGGAGGGGTGAGGGTTGGAAGGGTGGGGGTGGTGGTGATTGTGATGGCAGGTAGTTGGTTAGTGGTGGTGGTGGGTGGGTTGGGGGTGGGGTGGTGGTGGTGATTATGATGGCAGGGAGGTTATTAGTGGTGGTGGGGTTGGGGGGTGAGGTGGTGGTGGTGATTGTGATGGAAGAGAGGTGGTTAATGGGGTGGGTGGGGGATGGGGGTGAGGGTGGCATGGGTGGTGGTAGGAGAGTGGGTGGCGCGGGGGTGGGGTGTGGGTGCATGGGGGTTGCGAGGGGTGGGGGAGGGACTGAAGTTGTCCATATAAAAATAGCTCTTAATGGAATTAAGACTTTATTCAAGATCTTAATGATTAAGCCCTATTCAGATCAAATAAGTGCTTAGATCTTAATCTAAACAAATGCACTTAATAGCTTAAGGTATGAACCATTCAGATTCAGACCTACATAAAGTGCAAACAAATGAGGCCAATAAGCTACTTTATGAACGATCAATGTTTACTATTTAACCACAAACTTGGCGCGCTATTTTTTTTAATTACTAATGATGAAATAGTACCGCACTTTTCTTTTTAGTCTGTCTAAAAAGTGATATATTTTTATGTTTAGAAATCATTTAACTTGAAACTTTTCCTTTTACCTTTAATGAAATGATTTAAATCCACGCAAATATCTATGACTTGTTTTAGACCACAAGTTTCAAAGATCTTTCCTTTCTTTTTTAAACTTCGTCCTAGTCTATGTCACATAAATTAGGACAGAGAGAGTACCTTTTAGTAATATAATTATGGAATTTTTATTATAGAAAGTATTATAATTTAATTAATTGAAAATATCAATAAATTATTTTATTTAGTCCGCTTCTCCCATATATGACTTTCTTGGTTTGGTTCTCCAATTGAAAGATTTGAAATACACTTTCTCCTACGGGGTTTCATGCCATCATCTCTTTCTACTCAACAATACTGAAAAGTGCTTTCATGTATTAGCATCTGTTGTAGTCTTAAAATTTTTAATTATGAACCAACTTCATCATTTTAAGAAAATATGTGTATAGGTTTCTTGACCGTTTATATTTCGTCTTTTTGATGTTATTCCTCATTATTTGTGTGAGACGTATGTGTCTAAAATTAGTGCATTTTTATCCGTACCCAAAGGTATAATTTTTAAATCTTTTGGTTTTATGACTTCTTTAGCCGTTTTTGTGTTCAATTTAAATCGTTATTTCTTTTTTCCTGAATTTCTCTTCTTTAAATTTTCCTTGATCGTTTATATTTCGTCTTCTTGATGTTATTTCTCATTATTTGTATAAGACGTATGTGTCTAAAATTAGTGCATTTTTATCCTTACCCAAAGGTATAAGTTTTAAATCTTTTCATTTTATGACTTCTTTAGCGATTTTTGTGTTCAATTTAAATCGTTATTTTTTTTTCCTGAATTTCTCTTCTTTAAATTTTCTCTAAGCGTACTTTTACTGTTTTCTAAACTTATTATCATTATTTAAATGTCCTTTTTTTTTGCAATTGTCTCATACTTCTTCACGTGGACCCACCTTAATTTTTTTTAAAACTATTTTATAGAAGAGTGGGTTGACGACGATCCCATGCCCAACCCACACTTCTATAATAGTAGAAACTAGATGATGAAAGCCCGTGCTAGCACGGGCTCAACACAAAAAATAGTATCATACTTTTCTTTTTAGTCTGTCTTAAAAAGAATGTTTCTTTTTAGTCTGTCTTAAAAAGAATAACATATTTTTATGTTTAGAAATCATTTAACTTGAAACTTCCCCTTTAACCTTTAATGAAATGATTTGAATCTACACAAATATCTTGACAAGTTTTAGACCACAAGTTTCAAAAACCTTTCCTTTCTTTTTTTAAACTTCTTGTCTAATCAAACTATGTCACATAAATTAGGACAGAGAGAGTACCTTTTAGTAATATAATTATGAAATTTTTATTATAGAAAGTATTATAATTCAATTAATTGAAAATATCAATAAATTATTTTACTTAGTCCGCTTCTCGCATATATAACTTTCCTGGTTTGATTCTCCAATTGAAAGATTTGAAATACACCTTCTCCTACCGAGTTTCATGCCATCATCTCTTCTACTCAACAACATTGAAAAGCGCTTTCATGTGTTAGCATCTGTTGTAGTCTTAAATTTTTAAGTATTTTAAGAAAATATGTGTATACATTTCTTGACCATTTATATTTCGTCTTCTTGATGTTATTTCTCATTATTTGTGTGAGACGTATGTGTCTGAACTTATACCCAAAAGTTTTAAATCTTTTAATTTTATGACTTCTTTAGTAGTTTTTGTGTTCAATCACCGAAAATGTATCAGGGCTCAAGTGATTCACCGAAGCGACGAGACCTTGAAAGCTGCTTTTTCAAGTATCTGACCCTGACCCACGCTCTAGCCCTCTTTCGTCGTCCAAGTCGCATACCTCCTAGGTTAGCTTGAAAGCTTTCCTTATGGCAAAACCTATTTGCCCAGTCCTTTTAATTAATCCCCTTTTACTTAGAAAAAAGGGGGAATGCGCATTTGCTTGAAATAGTTTGGCGTGGATATTGGCAGGAATTGATTGAAACTTTAGCTTAAATCGTTATTTTTTTTCCTGAATTTATCTTCTTTAAATTTTCTCTAAGCGTACCTTTACCATTTTCTGAACTTATTATCATTATTTAAATGTCCTTTTTTTTCAACTGTCTCCTACTTTTTTTGCAATTGTCTCCTACTTCTTTACGTGGAGCTCACCTTATTTTTTATCCTAATTGTTCACGTGGACTCCACCTTATTTTTTTTTTTTAATTTTTGCTATAGTAGAAGAGTGAGCCCACCTTATTATTATTATTATTATTATTATTATTATTATTATTATTATTATTATTATTATTATTATTATTATTATTTAACTATATTAGAAGAGTGATCCAACCCACTCTTCTAATATAGTAGAAATACAATCTTTTACCGTCGTCCATGGCAAATCACTACAAAAAGATTAATTAGAAATTAGCCACGGATTATCTTTACTACTAAAACAATACAAAAATTACCGACGAACTAAAATAAGATAAATTCAGTAGTGCAAAATCCGTAGTTAATCAAACAACTTAGTGACTAATATAATTTAGCCACGAATTAGTGGGATTAGACTTCAGCGATTATCAAAAAATTTAGCGACATTTAGTTATCACAACGAATTACTATTCAGCGATGGTTTGTCAAAAAAGTTAGCTATCGTGAACAATCAAAAAAGTTACAAAGTTACATAGGGGGCAAGAAAAAGTGAAAATGGACTCACCAACAAGGTGAAAGTTCAGGAGACTGAGCTATTAAATCCCTACGTTGTTCAAATATTGGTCCTAACCAATCAGTAACTAATTAATTCCAGTTCAGTGAGAATATATGTCCGCTAGAAGGTCCAAATTAATCAACTCAAGGAATTGATTCACTTGTGTGAACATTATGCACAAGCAATTAGAGTACAAATGTCATTTGAAAAACCGTATGCACAAAAATTTCCAATTCCCACAATATTTACCCATCAAAAGGGTAAAAGAAAATGCTGCAAATACCTAAGTGCATCTTCAACAAATAGATATCTCCAACTCACTATACTCAAAATTCCAGCACTTATCTTCTCCACCATTGCTCTTCCATCTTCAACCTTCAACCCTAGCTGTAAATCCGCCACGAGACCGCTAACGGTATCGCTAGAGCAACACCCCGGTGTCGGTAGCTCCTCTGAGAACCACCCTTCTAACCCTAAAACAAACCTACCTTTTCCTTTGCAATTCATCACATTGAAAACTCCTTTGTAACCATCCAAAATTACATCCCATGTTACCCTCAAGTCTCCGAGGGTATCGAATGGTCCTAGGTCTCCATTCTTTGTGTTAGTAGCAGAGCTAGGAATCCTAATAAGAGAATTACAAAAAAAAGTAAATACATTTAATTATCAATAAGATTCAATGACTTATATATAAGTAACTAAAATGGGTTTTTCCACTATTTGTAAGGAATGAATACACTTGATTATCAAGTTGAACTCACTAGTTACTAATTATTGAGAAGATTTAACCCTTTATATACCTATACATTGAAATAAAAGTAGTCTTTATTTAAAGAATATAGACTTAATTATTGGACAAAATATACTTTATCAAGGAAATCAACAATTTATATATACACAAAGAAAATTCGTTCTTACAACACCTGTAAAGAGTCCACACACCTAATTATCGAGGAAAAAAGTACACTTAACTATCAAGGAAATCTAACAGTAGTTTATATGCTAATATTTTTAAAATACTTGTTAAGAAAGATCAATCCACCTAATTATTATCGGGGAGAAAAAGATACACTTAATCATCAAAGAGAATTAACAGTTTATATGTCTAAAGGAAAGTTCTTTTTACGTACAGTACTAGTAAAGAGGGAATACACTGATAAATATATAAACGAAATTCAACAGTTTACGCTTATATATGCAAGAACATTTACTTTAAAGTGAATACAACAATTATCAAAAGATTCAACATTTATATATATGAAATAATACATACAGTTTTAGACGAAGAAAATTCAATCGAACACACGTACCTCCGCCATTGCTCGACATCGATATCGAATCGAAAAATGCCCTTCTTGTCGAAACTAAGTTGACTTCCATGCTTAACTAAAGTAACCTTAGATGTAGAGTTTTTGTATATGTTTAGTGCAAATATAATGTTATTAAGGGAAATATGAGGTTTTGACGGCTGTTTCAACCGGCGGTTACTCGCCGTCTTCCCGAGGGCGTATAACCGCCGGTAAGATACATTAAAATCATTATTCGTATTGTTATTGTCAAAATTATGAAGTGTTGAGAGAGAAGGGTAATGAGTAGAACAAAGGGGTTGCCATAATTGATCTAAAGACATAGAAGTGGACCATGATTTGCAAACACATGAAGCTATGGCTAAGGTTTTTGGATCAAGATGATTTGCTATAAGAACAAGAACTTGCCATGGAGGTTGTGATGATGAAACTATCGACATACTTTTTTTTTTTTGTTCTTTTATCACGCGATTAGAACTATATATGAAATATGATTCTCTAGAGAGTGAGATGTTATCCAAATTTTTTAATTACGTATATATATGTTTTTTGTTGGTGTGGATAAACTGACACGTGTTGAGTTTTTGCATATTTTGCATGGTGGTGGCATGACACGTATGTGTGTTCGGTTATACACTCATTGTTACTACTTTGTTGCCACGTCTTGAGGAAGACATATGTTAGGGTTTCTTGTTTAAAAATTTAATGATTGTGCTATCAGTTATGCATGGCAGAATAGGAGAAAAGTTGGCGATTGATCATGAGCTTAATCGAGAGGAAGAAGTTACCATTTAGAAAGTGACAAGAAAGATTTAGCACGGTGTAAAAACAAATTAAATCAAAATCTTCATAAGGAACATGATTTAAGTCCGTAAGGATTAGAAATATCCTTACATGCATTATTTCAGAGTATAAAATTCTCTTAATGATTATACTCTGTATTTATTAAAGAATCGACACACAAATTTATTTCCCTCTAAATATGTCAAATCTTGACTTTATTGCCTTCAACAACAATGTTGTACATCTTCTTTATTGATTTGACAACCATTAAACAATTATTTTCGCTTTACCGTATATCTTATAATTAAGTTGGTATAGTGATTTTGTCTGCATTGATGACTTTAAATATTGTCATCTTCAGATTGCGTCTTGAAACTTTTATATTCAAGGTTGTGCGGAGGAGCCGGGAGGGGGGGGGGAGGAGATTGACTATATGATGGATCAAGTATTATTGTATACTTCCCAGGCACGTGCGGTATATATCCGCACTTGGTTGTGGTGCATATACACGACCAAAAGAGAGTTACTATTGAATTTATAACTGACCTCAACTAAATTGATGAGATTGAAGTTTAGTACTTTGTGGTCATATTACAATAAAACGGACCTGAGTTTGCCAAAATAGATACAAATGATTTATATAACCAAGCTCAACTAATTTAGAATTAAGGTACATCAATTAACGATTGATTGATCATCTTGTGTCAATCACTAAAGGATGAAGTAAGAAAAAGGAAAAAACAGATACAAAATTATTCCCCAAGCTCCAAAGAATCTTTGACCAATGAATGTTATTTTCCTATTAATTGGAAATGAAAAGATACATAATTTTTCATAAGCTCAAAGCAACATTTTAGAACCTTTGCTAACTTAATTGTCAATCATTCCCAAGACGTATGTAATATTGTAATGAGCCTCTGGCTTTGGCTTGCAAAAAGTTTCTTCTTTCTCATACCTGAACAAATGGTATAAAATTTACATATAAATCATAGTTGCCTAGTGGGAAGTTAATTGGAATTAAACATCATACCAGTGGAAAGAAGCTAATACATCCAAAGAATTAACGATCTCCGAACCTTGTTAACGAGTAATTTTATGCTAAGCTAGACCTAGTGATCTCATATGCCAAGAAGCAAGCGGCATTTGCAGGAACACTACGCGCCATAGCCGGTCCAGAGCCTTTATAAAGGCCTTTCACTCCCTCTGATGCAACAATCTTTCTGAAAGCATTAGCAAAGCCAAAAGGCACCACCTGCCAACCCTCCAGCTACTATAAGAGAACCTCTTCCCAACTTAGAAGTATATGTGCCTCCTGCCAAGTACTGCTTTGTCGCTTCGCACACACCAAACATAGCAGCATTTCCTAGTACTTGACGTGCCAAGGTCGGGAAAAAGGCCCTTGAAAAAACCCGTCACACCTCCTTCAGATTTAAGAATGTGTCTTGCAACATCCATAGGCACTGTATACTTCACAGCCACAGCCGCTGAGCCAACACTTGCCAATGCATTATGCACCCTATGCTTGCAATCTGTGAAATGACAAAGGCACTTCCAATTAGAGTTTTTACTTTAATACAGTGACAATACTGTAGAATTCTTTTACACTATCACACCATCTAGAAGATAACTCCAGGTAACTATATTTAAGTATGATGTGGTAATCTAGAATATAGGGGCAATGTCGTTTTGACGTAGCTTTGAATCCTATTTTGTGGGATTTGATTAATTCTGAATTCTTTAATTCAGAATAAAGGGGCTCGTTAGGAAAACGATTCTGTCTTTGTTTCTGTTACATTCTACCTCATCATATCACATTATGTTCTGCATCCGATCCCCAATTCCTGTTCACCCTGAATGATCATGATGGTTGAATTGTGACCTCGTACAATCATGTCGAATGAGAAACAGCCGCTTCGTCATAGTACGTACTTATGGGCACTGATTTCAGTTTTCCCAAACCAGATTCAAATCAATGTTGAATACAAGAAAGAAAAAAATAGCTTACGAGTAATAAGGAAAAACGTCCACGATTCTTCGAAAAAGCGTGGGCTGACTCGAAGACCTAGGACCTTATTAGCTTAGTAATAAATGAACAGAAGCTTGAAAGTAACTATATTTAACTTGTTTACACCTAATTTTTGGCCTCGCATAATTTATTTTAATTGTCCAAAATCCTTGGAAAGCAAATGGAGTGAAATGTGTATTTTTTGCTATAAGTCAAATGATTTTATAAAATTATTTAGATAACATTTTGCTATTTCATTTGGCAAGATAATTTCTATAATATTATAAATCGTGTAGAAATTGATTTACACATTTATATAATTAAATAGGGAGTATTGCTAATTTCCACCTAGAAGATAATTTCAAACAATTTGTCATTGAATTGTTTAAATGCCAGAATATCAATTAGCAAGCATTTCACTCTGTTTAAATTTAAGGAATCTGATCAATCAAATGAATTAATCATTTTACCCTTCAATTCTCAATTTTGCGTAATCAATATACTTTATTGCAATATATTGGAATTAATCATAATTAATTAAGTGTTTAATTGTGGTTAACTCCCATAAATTGTTTACTTAGTGGTTAATAACGGCTACAATTGATATGATCAATTGTTTAGTTTAGTTATGGATTTAATTGAAAATGGCCGAATTCATTGGTCTAAATCAATTAAGGTCATTATTGCAAATCTGACCTCGATTGAAATAGCCTATTTCCGTGGATTAAGTCATTTGAGGTTATTATTGCAAAATTAGTTTTCAATCGTTTAATTGGACCTAATAGGGCCTTAATTGAAATAATTGAGTTTGTGCTTAAGTCAGTCAGGGTCATTTCTGCAAAGATTAGTTTTAATTTGGTCAATTGGAGTAAAATGGCTACAATTGAAATATTCAATTAATGGGCATTGCTTTAATTTTGGCTATTTGCTAAAGAATGCATATTTTCCCCTCCCATATACGTATATATATGGATATATATATATATATATATATATATATATATATATATATATATATATATATATATATATATATATATATATATATATATATACGCATGTATATCACGTATATATGCTTTATTTGGATTTGGCCCATTCCCCATTTCTTTTAAATCAGCCGAGTCCAGGCCCACAAGGACCGGACCCGGCCCAAGTCAGCACCTAAAAGGGGTAATACCCCGTTTTTCTTTTCCCTTTCCACAAAAACCAAACGTCCCTTTCCCCTTTCGTCAAAACCGTAGCCGCCAGGGTGTACCACTCTCTCTCTTCTCGTGGTTTTTGCCAGAAATGGCATCGGGACAATGTACTATGCTTTGGGTAGAACAATTAATGTTCTACCCTCTCTTCCCAAACACTGCCGTTGAAGCATCAAAGAGGTGAGGTTGCTCCTCTTTCTATGCTTTTCCTGCATTTTCAACGGTCATACATTGTAGTTTCTTAATTGTTTTGTTGTTTTATGATTTGAATCCAAGATTTCCATTGGTCTATAAAGGAAGCACTCGGATTGACTTTGATTGGGTCAAATCTGGCCGTAGATTTACTTTTGTGCTTGTTTCCTAGTCGTTGGATGTGGTATTGAGAGATGCCAAGTTGTGAAAATTGGAGCATACTAAAAACTCAATATACTCATAGAACTCAAAATACTTAGGGTTTCAAAATATTTGAGACCTTTAACTTTTATGAGTTAAGTAAAAATTTTAAAGTTTGTTTTCTGGGTTTTGTGGCTGAGTTTTTGGGATTTGAGGAGCAAAGGAATCTCCAAGTTCATTCTCGATACAAGGCTGCACAAAAGAAAGGTAATTCTCCCTTCTCTTTTATTTTTTGCATTTTTCTTTCTATTTTCTTGAGTTATTATGTGTTAGTTTGTTATTACAGCTATTAATTAGTTAGCTTAACAGAAAGACCTATTTGTATTCTAGTATTTTTTGGATTTAGTTAGTCTTGTATGTTAGTGTAACTAAGCATGTTTTTCTGGGTTAATTTAGTAGTTAAATAATGTTTATGTATGCTAGTTAATTTGGTTTTCTAAAATATGTTGGCTATGTGATGTTTAGTCTAATCTGTATCTAATCAAGTACACTTATAGGTGTTAGACTTGGTTTGGTTGTTAAGCATGTCTCAAGTATTATCTTTATCTTAATCTGTCCTGTTGAATTTGTGCCTATGTCAGTAAGCTCAGTTTGCCTAGCATGCTTGTATTAGTTTTAATATGCTTTGTTAAGTAGTTAATTAAGCCTGCTTAAGCTGAGCATGTTTAGCCCAACTTGATTCATCTTAATCTGTTAATGTATTAGTTTAGTCTGGATAAGCATATTTGTGTTAGCTCAAGCATGATGTTTAGTTTAAGTTAATCATGTTTATATGCTAGTTTAGCTTAGTTTGTACAGCATACTTGTGTTAGCTTAATCTGCCTATTTTAAGCACAAAGGTTCAGTCTGTTTAATTGAGCATGTTTAGTCTACTTTGGTTCTTTTAGTTTAAACCACTTATATATTGGTCTTTACAAGCATGTTCATGTCAGATTGAATTAGTCAAGCATGATAGTTAGTTTATTTAAGTACACTTAAGTGTTAGTTTAGTTTGGTTAGCCAAGTTAGATGTTTATCCAGTTTGGCTCTTGTGTTGAGTTAGTCGGTTCAGTTAAGCATATTCATGTGATAGTTCAGTTTGTTAAGTTGAACCTGTTTTGCATGAAGTTTAGATAGTTGAGTTGATAATAATGGCATGGTCAAGACACCGTTATTCCTAAATCTTGTTGTTTTAGTCCAGTTTTTGTTTCCTTTGTCATCTGGGCATGTGATTTAATTTGGATTGTGTTAGATGTAGTTCTTAGTTTAGTTGAAATAGGACAGTGACCCTATAAATGGTTTGAGTACGGTACTATTAAAAGTCTAAGCCTGTTGAAATCATGTTCTTATTTTGCTGAAGTTAAATCCTGTTCGAATGTGCAAACCCTTGCTTCCAAACATTGCTAGATAAACTGATGTGATGCTTGTTTAAAGTCATACTTTGGCCCAGAAATCTGTTAAGCGTGTCAACTTGGTTAATTCCTATATATTTGATCATCTAATTGACTGTTTTGTTTACTTATGTATGAGGGATTGGTCTATTCTGATTTAAATGCACATTGAGCATATCTGCAAGTCTTTGTGTTTTGACATCACGATTAGCATATAAATTGATGTGTATCCTTGAAGTATGCCTGTACTTGTCCAATGTTTAAGTTTGGGACCTATGTTTTGACACTTTAAACTATCTTTGTGCCTTGTTGTGTACTGTCCATTACAATGAGATATCAATAGTAAAAATAGAGCCCTCATGACTGCTAAAATTGAAGCTATATTATTGGAAGAGGAAACTTATTTGGCTCAATAAGATAAACCATACCTTTGTGTGTCTCTTAATGACTCTATGGCCAAACTATAAAGCTTGTACCCTGAACTTATTATTGGTTGTGGTGTTATAAGTCTCAAATTATACCTCAAGCATGTTAGATTCAGTTTCAGTATCTGAGAACCCTTATTGATCTGTGGAGACTTGAGATGACATAGGAAGTCTTTTGATGATAAAACTAGTTAAATGACTTTGTGTGTGGCTCTGTATGCTTGCCTCATTACTTGGTATGTCTGTTGTGCCTATATGTGTGTTTGAACTGAGTACACAATATGGAGTTAAATGTAATCTGAAGCTAGCATGTTTGTTTGAACATATATTTATATTATGAGTTTATCCCTAGTTTAAAGACCTCATTGCCTCATGTTGTACCTCAAACATGCCTCGTTTCAGGTCAAAATAGGACCTGTACATCATTGAATAATGATCCTACATATTACTAGTTTGATTGCTTCCTGCATAAAGCCAATGAGTGTTAGATGCCTTAGCATGATTTATCCTTTGTTGTTCTCTTCTTTTGTATGACTTTCTGCATAGTATACAAAGGGATATACCAATATATACTAGGTATATCCAGTTCTATATATATACAAGTATATAGAGGCTGATATATCTAGTATATTACAGGTATATCACCCATGTGAGTCTATAAATATTAGTCTACTGTTGAATTTCGTTTCGAGTTTGGGCCTGTTTTCTCTTCATCTTGTTGTTGGGCTCCCCTCTATGTGTTGAGTTTTCGGCTTGTCCAGTTCAGTTTTGACGAGATAACCCATCTGGGCTTTGAATCTTTTTAGTTGTGATTGATTTGGGCTTGAGATTTTCATAAAGTATTTCATATGTTTCTTTTTGTATGCATGTGTATAGGGCTGGGCGTTCGGTATTCGCTTCGGTATTTTCAAAGTTCGGGTTCAGTAATTCGGTAATCGGTAATTCAAAGTATATACCAAATACCGAACTTTCAAACTTCGGTTCGGTACGGTATTCGCTAATACCATATTGAAGTTGAAGTCCACTTATTAGAATGCAAGTTGATTTGGGAAGGTTAAATGATTTCGACAAATCAAACTTTTACTCTCCCTTATTCATATCATTACATCCATACCTGAAGCATTGCCCATCCTTTTGGTGTCTTTGAAGCCAATAGTAACAGCCAAGCACAGTAACATTAAGGTCCAATTGATCTCTGGAATATAAATCTGTCCATGTATTTTTGATGACGTATTCACTATTTTAACTTTAGGAAAGCAACCCAAAGAGGAGCATTGTTTAATAATTGAAAAGGTTCCAGTGATGATGGCTTGGCTCCCCACCACAGCAGCAAGTATAGCAATCACCAGAACAGGCAACCTTAGTTTTTCGGAAACAATAATTTGTCTCTCCATTTCTAGTGTGGCAATTCCAATTAGATTTTACGAGAATTAGATTTTACGGTTCCATATCAGGACTCAGACTATATCAGGACTCAGAAAGAAGCAGAGGAATAATAAAAACTCAAACTTGAGTAAGAAGGTCCATAGGCAAAAGCCTAAGCAAATCAAGAAGGAAAAAAAAAACATTAAGTACATGAGCACATATCAGTGACCAAAAAGATTAAATAAATGGCACTCCTAATTCTTTGGTAGTGAGCACAGAAGAATGGTAGCTGGAGCGGAGCTTCTCATGAATGTCAGAATGTGCACAATTCATATATGCAAGTTATTTATTAGATATCTTCAGCTAAAATATCTGTAAGCAATAGTACTTACTGTAAACTGTGAGACATAGTACTTCACTACTAATTCAGAATAGTACATAGTTCTTTGAGACATAATTCTACTACTTAGTTCTTTGAGACATAATTCTGTGCACTCCTACTTAGTTCTTTGGTACACTTAGTTCTCACTACAAACATCAAACATGTAAACTAACCATTTACTAAAACAAATACTTTGTTCCAAATATCTGAAGACTGGATACTTTTCCAAATACTTTGTTTTCCAAATACTTTTCATGAGAAGTACTTTTCCAAATTAACCAACTATCACTTTGTTCCTGAGTATCATCACTATCCGAAGTGCCATCACTAAACCAACTATCTGAAGTGCCTGAGTATCACTATCACTAAACCAACTATCATCACTAAAACAATCAAAAAATACAATACGGAAGCTATTAAAGAAGCTTAAATAAGTTATATTTTCTAAATTGTTATACTATGTTTCTCCTATGTCCTTTCTTCAACTTAAACAAAAAGAACCAAAACAACTTAAATTTTCCCATTTCTGTGTGACTACACCCATATTCCCCGATGCCCTTCCCACATCAGCATGAACAATATATGAAATACAAAAAGAAAACGAATTGAATATATGAATACCCCAAGGCCCAAGCTCCCAACATGAACCACAAGATAAAAAAAACAAATCAAGAAAGGACCCAAGTAAGTAGACAGAGAACAGCGGATAACAAAAATTCAGCAGTCACCTCACGGAAGAAGAAGAACAAGAAGGAGGTACGAAGATGGAGCAGAATCAGAAATTAAGATGGAGAAATCACAGGCTTTGGATGAGAAATTTGGATGAAGACGACAGTTGTCCAAGCTATTTACTCGGTTAGGATTTGGATGAATAGAAAGGGAAATGAGATGAAGGTGGTGAAGTACTGAAGTGTTAGGGTCTTAAGAATCTTAGGGATTACACTTGATTTTTACGGATTTGGGTTGGACTTAAAATATTTTTACGATGGGCCTTTAGCCCTTTACTCCTTTAGGCCCTACAGACGTATAGTATTGGTAATTTAATTTTGGTATTTGGTATTTACCGAATACCGAACGGTATAATTGTAAATACCGAATTTTATATTTCAGTACCAAATACCGAACCGAATTACCGAATACCGAAATAGCCGGTTCGGTTCGGTAATTCGATTTTCGATATTTTATGCCCAGCCCTACATGTGTATTTGGTTTGTGTTTTATTTTGTTTACTCAAATATTTGATGCCTTAGTTTAAATGCTTAGACCCTTGCTTATCCTTACCCTTTTTATGTTCCATGTGATCCAACACTGGACCATTCGGGCCCCACTTGCATTAAACCTGGTTGGGCCAGAGGCTAGCCCAACCTTATTTCTTTGATTGAGTCCGGGTAAATTAAAAGGGAAGCTAAAATTTGCATGAAGGCCCAATCATGAGTGAAAATGATGAAGGCCCAACTATGATTGAAAATAGTAACTGGTGGGCTTAGGTAGGCCCACCAGCCTAACTCCCTTGTTATTAAATTAATTATGTGAAAAATGTATTTGTAAAAAACGCTTGATGATTATTGGAACCCTTATGAATGCTTAAAACTTAGGAAATATTTAGTATCTTAGGAAGTTGCCAAAACTGATTTTTTTTTAACACGGACAATAAGTGTTTCTGCATGAAATTTAAGCTTAAATCGTGATTTTTAAAAAAACTTAAAACTGGTTCAAGACCACGATTGAGTAGTATGAAAAAAAAAAAGGATTTGATTAAGTCAAATGAGTTTTTATTTTAAATGAAAATGAATGCTTTCTTCTTTCAAGAAACGTTAAGTGACGGATCCAGGGTCATTTTTAGACTGTTGAAAATTGTTTTTCACTTGGCAGAAACAAACTTCAAAACGTTGTTGTAAAAAATGGACATTAAATGATTTTTGCAAAACTAGGCTAAGTATCGAATAAGGGTAATATTGATTTGAACATTTTGGGCTATAGAGGACGATGCTGGACCTGATATGGATTTGGACTACTTTAATTTTGGACTTGGATATATTTTCTGGAAAAGAAAGACTTTTGGGCCATGAAGCCTAGCATTAAACTTGGAATGAAAACAAGATAGCTGTTTGGATTTGATTTTGGACTAAGTTGGATTTGGACTTAGAATATGGGTTGATCAAAATGGGTTTCAGTGGTATAAAAGTTGGACTTGGATAATTAAAGATTGTATTTCCTTACAACTATATATGTATAAAACGGAGATATACTTCATATTTTATATATATACGTATAATAAAATCCGTAAGAGCTAAACTCATCTTATTGAACTAGAATAGTAGTGACTCTACTCGGGAGAAATCTCGGGTGTGTCCTAGTCCGATAATAAAGTGAGTTGAATACTTATGCGGATTTTTGAACCCAAAAATCTCTTTTCTACGGGGACTTTTTGCCGAATTTTTTCTTAAATTTATGATATAAATGAAAATGACATTTTTGCGGAAAGTTAAACATTTTAGCAAATAAAGACATTAATCACACATTAAAGCTCGTAGGTCAATCGTATTCTACGGATCTTTAATATTAGGGTGCGTAAAATCTTTCCTAGGGGATCACCAGAACCCCTTACGTCGAACATTGGTCCAATAAGGTTTTTTTCTCTTGCTTTAAAAACTCTTTGAACCCGATTTTCCTAATTTCCTTTAATAAATTAGGTGGCGACTCTAAAATACTAAAATCCAATTAGAGCAATAACAACTTTTTAGTAGCTTTTATGCACCCACGTAAAAGTAAACCGTAGCAGATGGCGACTTTGCTGGGGATTTCCTAAGTTCTAACCATAAGGTTTCAATAAAATGTGATTTTAATTGCAATTATTTGCTTAAGTGTTTATTTTTATGCAATTATAATTGTCATTCATTTCATATCATAATTCCGTCACTCCTAGCAAAAAGCTTGATTTCAAAGGGGACACACGGGATCACCGTCCAACCTTGACTAAAAAACCCGAAATACCCTTTCTTTGGAACACGTTGAACGTTAAGTTGGTGTGCGGTCACCCAACGATCGACAACGGTTCACCCTGAGTAGTCCGCTCGGGTTCAAGGTCAATTCAAAAAGCCCACTCTTGCATATGCCCAGGTTAGAGCTAAACCAAATCCAAAGATGAAGTAAGCCTTATTCATGAGTCAGGGACTTAGATACCAAGACGGGGAGAGTCGGGACTGAAAATTTGCCTCAGATCGGTAAGCTGACGTTTTACGTCATTATAGGGGTCGTACATTTATGTACGGTCCGTACTTGGATGACGTACTCATGAGTGAAGAAATCAAAGATCCTGGAATTTTCCATTCTAGGTACGGCCATAATGTACGGGCCATACATTATTGTACGACCGTACATGGATCATGTACCTCACTAGAGAAGATTCGGGGCCACTGGAATTTGACATTCCAGGTACGGCCACATTGTACGGGCCGTACTTTATTGTACAGGCCGTACATGGTGCTCGTATAATTCCCGACGTAGTTAACAGTATAAATACGCAGGTTCAGTTCTAAATTCTAGTTTTCATATTCCCAAGCCCTAGCACAAAGATTTTCTTCTCCCACCATTAAAATATACCAAGGGAAGCCTATTCCAAGCCTTTCAAGTAAATTCTAACATATATCCATGAATGATAAGTAGAAATTCATTGTTGCTAACCTAGGTTTTCAAGAAAACCCATCTCAAGGATTCAAGATTGAAGCTTTTGGGATTCTTCTTCAAGTTCAGACATGTTCTACAAGTTTTGGAGCGATTAAGGTATGTAGGGCTTCTACGCACGTGTGAGAATATCATTTGTTCTTCCCTACGCCACGTTCTTCCATGAAAATATGAAGTTTCACCAAAACTAGGGCTTCTAGTCAAATTCATGATGACCCTAAGTACATGTACCATGATATATCATGTTCGTATTAATAATTCATTATTGTGTTCTTAATATTTCATTTTTGATTATTGGGAATCTGCCTGTAATCCATGAAGGCCCATTCTTTGCATTCCATGGATTTTTAAATGCAAGATATGAACTATTTATATATGCTTCTTTTCATGAAATTCTACATGCTTCCATGTTTTCATACAAGTTATTCTATATATCTATATTCATGTTATATTACACTTACGAATCATATTTATGTATTTCACGGGCTTCTAAGCCAATTATGTTCATGTTTTGAGAGTTGCATGGATTATCGAGAAGGTTTAATACCTGAACTATGTATGCCAGCTTAGGATAAGGATGTACTGTCGAAACTCATTATAAATGTATATTTTCTTCATCCACCTGTATTTCTTTGTGCAAGATCTTTAAATGGTCCGCAGTTTGTGCTTGTTTTTCCCTTATGATAACTGTTTTTATGTCAAGCCTCCATTGGGTGCCTTACTGTAAGCTTAGAGAAATATTTTTTACTTGCTAGTTTTTGACACATACAAATTATGCTAATCAGTATAATATTTCTAAATTAATATAAATAATTAGAATATATGTGATGAGTTATAGAAATTTAATTAAAAGCGAAAAATAAAAGCTCAAACTAATGATTGTTGAGGTTATTCGATCCACTTAATTGTTAAATGTGAAATGATTAACATTTGAAAATTGAATAAGTAAGCTTTTAGTTATGTAAGTACGATGTGTAGTGAAATAAATTTTGAGGTTATTTGGTACAAACATGTGATATGACCGTGTCTCACTCAAACACCTACTTATAGATAATTTGGTGGTATATTTCCCATTATAATGTTTTTCATAACCTAACTCTTGTTATGAGCATTAATATCGTTCTTGAGAGTGTAACGTACAGTTATCCATAAGAGAAAAAATGTGCGGGAAATACAAGCTAACATTGGGAATTTGACAAGAAGTTCGATGCTACAATCACAACATATTATAAAATAATCTTTCAAAGCATCATATATTGGAGAGAACAATTTTTGCTATTTAACTATTTATTCCAAATTTGGTTTTCCAACTTTAAAAGCTGCTAGCATGCACAATTTGAAGAAATAAAATAAAAAATTTAATTTAATATAGATACTGAACAAAGTGAAAATTTGTATCAACAAATGTAAATAAAAGATTGAGAAAATAATTTATGAAGTTGACCATCTGTGCAACATTTTTCTGAAATCATAAATAAGGTTAGACAGTTCTTCTTTTAAATTTCAAGCAAACAAACAATTTTACAATTTGATGAACAAATTCATGATAACGATTCTAGAAAAGTATATAAGGAAAGCACATCTTTAATATTACCACAATAATATTTAAAATATTAACGAAAAGAGGAATAAAATTACCTAATTTGACAGATGCAAATTAATTGTACATTGCAAATGGAGAAAAATATACCATATGATACCAACAATCTACTTACATGGGAAGAAGGTTTTACCAATTGATAATTATTTTTTGTTAGAAATAAGAAAAGGGGAAGTTATAATGTCACACATCATTGTGCACCTTTTTTTATTTTGAAACAGAGAAGGTAAAGAGGCTGCCATGAATAAATATTAATATTACTATTGAAAAGTGTAAGAACAAGCGGACACAAATCTAAATTATTATTGTGTTATTTTGTACAGTTATTGAAAGATGAAGGTGTACGGGCATTTTCCATAATAGAGTAACTATATGCACTGCTATGCTATTTGCTTCTCATAAGTTTCGTATTAAAAGAACAGTCAAAGCATGTATGAGCGTATGCAAATTTAAGGGCGGAAGGAAAACTAAAAGTTGCAATAATTAAAGTTCAGTCGATAGTGGAGACTATAAGAGTTGCCATGTACATAATTTAGTGTAGTTGAAATTATACATTTAATTTTTAAAAAATAATAATTAAAGGGCCGGGCAATATGGTGAATTAAAATATGATGAACATTTTCGTAATTCAACTTTATGCTTAAAGTCTTCCCACTTTTTGTATAACTATTTCCTCTGCACGTGCCGCTGCACATGCATTCTAGATATTTTAGGCATAATACATAAATAGGCCCTGAAACTCGGCCTCAGCTGGCAAGTATGCCCTCCAACTTTGGGTGTGCGTAAGTAGGCACCTCAACTTGTATAAAGTTGAAAAGATAAACACAAATGATGACGTGGCATATAAATTTTATATTCTATATATTTTATTTTATTTTTACAAAATGCTTATCCAAAAATAGTTATGAATTTTAAATATGCAAACATATAATACTCAAAAAATATTTAATTGTGATATTAATTAGAAAATATACAAGAAGTTAGCATTGTTGTATAACCTTAAGACCCTTTATGAACGCGTACTATTTATTCAAATCTATCTATGTTCTTCTATCATAATATCATCAATAACGTTTTGGTACATCTCTTGTATGAAATCTGATTGTTCCAATAGGTAATGCTGGAAGCAACATTCATTGAACCACTTTATCTTCTCTACATCCTTACGGCATAACAATATCAAATGCACATTGGCATAGTTTTCCTCTAAAGGTTGATTGCTCGTTTTTGAAATATTGAAGTTTCGCCTTTTCTATTTCAATAGACATGTCATGCACAAAATCTCCATCTTGGTATATATGCCTAAAAAATATTTTAATACATTGATAAGTGTTAATAGTACACATCTCATCATTCGATATGAAAGAGATAAAATTAAAGAAAATTGTCTCCATTTTCCTTGCACTCTTCGAAATTATGCAATTTCTTATTTTTCAGTAAAACCTTCGAGCTTGAATATAACATCGTTGGATATGTAGAACTAAATTGCATAATGAGTCCTCTTTTATCTACTAACTGAAAACAATGTAATCAATTGGTCTAAATATGCATTAGTACAGAAATACTCAATTTTATATTTTTAATAAAATCTTTGACCTTGATATGTTATAAGGGTGACTATGATCCTTTCTTCATATTAACCTTATCACAACAAGGAGCTCTCTCGAATTAATTGAATGAGGTTTAGATAAAGACAACATCAGTTCAACAAAAGAATAAATATAAGAAGTCAAAATAAATAAAATGGGATATAAACAAAGAATTAAGTTTAAACGAACTGACACATTTATCAAAATGAAATTTAAGGTTGCTTTGTCCTTATATTATCATGAAATGATCATCCGATAAGAAAAAAAAAAAAAAGACAGCTCAGTGGACTAAGCTCCCGTTATGTGCGGAATCGGGGAAGGGCCAGACCACAGGGTGTGAAATGCTCTTCTGATATGGTAAGAATATATTACCATCATTTGGAAGAAGTACGTTTTCAATGGCATAAGTTCATGAATGCGACAAACCAAAAACAGTAGAATGGGGACTCACATAGTTGTTGCCTTGTTGGCAGATATATGTGGAACTGTGAATTCATTTTTCTCAAATAATAGAATCTTTTCTAAGAAGCAGATAAAGCAGAGTAATAAGTCACGTAGCAACATCTTTCATAGGACATCCATATTCTAAATCTATTTATATTACAAAAGATTTTGTTACAAAGCTTTTCGATATTTAATAAGAGTTATCTTACTTTTATAGAAAGAATTTCGAAATACATTAGAAAGATTAATAAACAAAAGATAAATGCTAATGAAAAGAAGAAGCAACTATTGAAGTTAAACGTGCATTCTTTTGCTTCTACAAGAAGGTTTTACTCTGCTCTTCATATATTATTGCAAAACGTTTATTTAGACAATACTTCAATAATTTGTAAATAGGATAAAATTTTATATCAATTGAGATCATTATGTACAAGTTGACAGAGGAAGAATCTGAAAGGCCAAAAAGTTGCTCATTTAGGTGAATGTTATAATTTACTCTCTACTTACCTCCCTTTCTTGTACCTAAATAACGAAATTATCAAACTTGAAATTAAAAATAAGATTAACATTATTAGTGGAAATTTCTTCTTTAACTATTCTATTCCATTGAGAGAAAGTCTTACAAGTACATCTAATTCTAAACAACCATATATAAAGGACTAACTTCCCACAAGAAAACAGGGGAAACGAAAAGTAAATTAACGAACACTTAGAAGTTGGACTTAAAATGTAAGCCACCCATTCCCACACTTTGGTTTTAATTGGCTATTGGTCAAAATATGTCATTTGCAGTACACCCAGATTTATGGCACAAACAACCAACTAAAAAAAATTTCAATCTAAAATTAAAGTAAGTCTTGTTTAAGTTAAAAGCCAATAAGAATTGTGATGGGATGAATGAAATCTTTCTGCTTTTAACTAGAGATCTCAGTTCAATCCCTAGTATGAAAAAAATCTTCTTAAGGAGTGATTTTCCCTCAAATGAATCTTACACGGTGCGAATTTGAATTAGTGGGGCCCCAATACCCGGACATCAAATGAGAAACCCCCCCCCCCCCACACACAAAATAAAAATAAAAGAAGTTGAAAGCCAACCAAGATTTATATTAGGAGAACACAATTGTTGGTCCAAGCCAATATCATTGGTATTGCAAAAAACTTATCGTTGTCAGTTATGCAAACAAATAAAATCCCAGAACAAAAGGTTAATAACCAGTATTTTATGGTTTGTGGTTTGAGAAGATGGTTTATAACCAATCATTTTTTGTGCAAAAGGTTAACGTCAAAGGAACGCATTCCTTGTGGAAAAAAGAAAAATGGACACAACCCTTCAGTTTGGGGTGTTTGCACGGTACTCTTTTTTATTTTTTTAATAAATAGAATAATTAGATTTTTAAGAAGGGTATTTAGGTAATTTAACATTTAAGTTTAGGAGTCCATGCTTTTAATATTACTTCTTCTATATATAAGGGATAATCAAAGGACTTTTGTAGTCCTCACAAAAGTTTCCAAATTAATGTTAAAATTTTCAATTAATTAATTTTAGGTCCTTTTTTATTTTATAAGATAAATTTTTCAAGAATGTAATTTTAGCCTAATAAAAACGTTATGGACAATTTTATACGTCGCTTTTAAAATATCTATGATTTATTATAAATACAGAAAGTAAATTTTTTAAATGATGCCATATAATGTTGAAAATGAAGACAATGTCACCCATTGAGATCGGGTTATCTTTAAAATCTCTTGTTTGGTCAACTAAATTTAATTTTTTTTTTAGTATAGAGAATACATGAAGAATTAAATTTTATTGAATCTTGAGGTTCAATTTAATAAATATAGATTATTTCTTGAATTTCGTCTGAAACTAAGGTGAAAAATCACATTTAACTAGCATAAACCTTGGCGCAAGATAATGAAAGAAAATTTAATAAATGTAAAAAAAAATGATTTTTATCTATGAATAAAATCGCACGCTCACAAATTCAGAAAAAGACGAAAATATTTTTTGATTTATGAGCTTTGCATGTTGTAATTACCATACTTTATCATAATCATTGTTAGTGTAGGATATCGAGTCATTGTGTCCATTTGGGATTTGCTAATTTTTCTACCTAACTTTCTTCCTCATAAATAAATTTTGCATTAAAAATTATAAAACTTATCAATAAGATATCATTAACCTGCAAATACATTAAATTAATTATGCGGTAGAAAATGTGTCACGTTATACGTATTTAATAAGAATTTTTATTTTTATATTTTGAGTTTGGGCTCGGGCTTAGCACAGGCTTTCCATAATTAGTAATATAAATATAGATAGATATATGATTAATTCCATGAGTTTTCATCAAGTAAAGTCATTTAACATTTTCATATTTTACTTTTATAATAAGAACACAATCGCACAGAGAATACATGAAAAGGTACAATTACATACAAATATGCAATTAAAAACAATTAGGCCTGCCTAATTATTGTTTATTCAAATACAACCACAATGGAATACAACAACTTATGAAGATACAAGACCTCAATACAAAGCAGAATGACATGTTGACAGGGATACTACACAGTCGTCAGTCTTTTTTGAAAGTCTGAATGCCTGTGAGGACGGTCTGAATTATAGTCATACTGACTGTGAAAATAACAGCAAGAAACACGAGGAAATTCCAGGGACCACTAAAGTACCTTTGGTTAAATTCAGCACAGGCAACTTTTAGAGGGAGCCTTTTGCTTTTGCAGTAAGTAGAAATCTTTCGTTTGACGCCCTTAATAACTTTAGGATTGGGCTCATGATGTGCTGTTATATATTTGAAGAATTCAACCACTGCGTGATCATCGTCATCTCTGTGGTTGAGCTCGACCAGTCCCCTGGCTCGTAGCTCCTTAACATCTTCCTCTCCATGAATGAACGTACCCATTGAACTCAAGTACGATGAGATCCCGGAGGATCTATATTTTGGGCTGCACGAAAATTCGTAAGCAGCTAGGTTTAAAATCAGGGTCTTTCTCCAACGGTCGAAAGTTAGTTGTGGAAGAAACAACTTCCCTGATAACATATTTGAAGAAAAAGAGATGTCTGATGGGAAAGTAGTACCGCTGCATTTAATACCTACTTTCTTCAACTCTGTGACTGTGGAAGGTGGACGAGGAGCTCCTCCAGTTCCAACAAAGATGTCCAGCAGATTTCTTTCGTCGTCGTCCTCGTCGTCGTCCTCCTTGTCGTCGTGGCCGTCTTTTTTTTTTTCTAAAAAAAAGATCAATAGGTCTAAATAATATTGAAGAAGATGTCCAGAAGCTCGGGCCGCCTCCTCCCACTGATATTCACGGTCAAGGAATTGGTCGAATTTTTTCTTCCACCGCCTAAATTTAATGCATAAACAACTCTCGATATAATCAAATGTAGGACCTGGAATAGAAGATGCCGTTAACATGAACGGCATTTCGAGTGACATCCGCTCTAAACCTCCATCCAAACTCTCTTTACATCTAAATGCGTCTGCTAACGCGTCTAGAACCGCGAAAGGCAATTGATTTTCATACAATAAAAGGTCAATACGCACCAAATTGCTATCATCGTTCTTCATATTCAACAAGCTCCTCCCGAAAATAGTAACTAGTGGATTTTGATCGTAAATGAATGCAACAACAAAGCAGCTATCGAGGAACATCATCTTACACCACTCACGGTCTTCTTGAAACGATTCGATAATATCGCAAGAGTAACAATTCCGAGCACTGAGCAACTTTTCTTCCACACTTGCACACACTTGTCCAATGGATACCTCATCTTTTACTCTTTCTGCTAATTCCCTCACAGCTTTCCGCTTGAAATCCTCCATGGGTTTAACATAAGGTCTTCCGTGGTGGATTGGACCAATGGAAACCACATGTGGCCTGTAGTACTTGACATGATCTTCCTCACTAGTATTCTCGAGAAGTGTAGGGGAAATACGTTGTATTTTGTCCGACTCTTCATGTAGTGGTGTACCTAACGGAGGGCCAGGTATATCAATGACAGATTGCGACCAGTCAGGCACTTCAGCTGCACTACTGTTGATGGCATCAGCCTGAGACATTTGAGATGTGTGTGTGTGTGTTAAAAGAGGCGATAAGATCAGTTGGACCATCCATGCATATATATATAGAGAGAGAGAGAGAATGAACATTAAGAATCTTGCACTTTAATTAGTTTCTGCAAAAGCTACAAGTTTTTATATTACTTAATTTGATACCAAGTCTGGTATTTTTTTTGCTTTAACGGTGCCTTTATTCTCAACTTGACACACTAACAAAGGCATATTCTAATATTCTACTCATCCTCACTGTTATTATCATGTTAAAGTGCTGAATTTAAAATTAAAATCATCCTTAAAACTACAAATTTGAACGTCACGTGTGAATTCCTTTTTTTTTTTTTTTTTGATAATCATGGTTTTCGGGCACCTCAACTAATTTCATTGAACATGTGAATTCTATGTCAATGTTTGTTTATATATAGACTAAAGTTTCTCTGAAATGCAGCTAGATTCAGTCAAAGAATCTTCCTTAATAATAAATCATCATAATCATATCATATTGTACTAAAAATGGAAATACCCAAAGTGAAAAGTTAAAATACTAAATGCCCTTATAAAATTCAGTGGAACTATTGCCCTTCTCTTCTATTAAACGCCAACAAACTTATTTATTTTTGTTAAAACCTTTTTCCCAATTAATTCTTTTCATTTCAAACTACCTTCATCCGGTAAAACACAAATGAAGAGTCATCCATATATATATATATATACCATTAACTTATCTTTAATAATAGGGAAAATATCAGCAAAATAATAAATTTACTCAATAAATAAATATTTTTGAATCCATCAAGATGCTGCCATTAATGTACACAAAGTCATAACTTCCACGATTAATAAAAAGATAGTTACTAAATTGTCACATCAATTTGACCCAAATATGGCCACATTTATGTAAAAACTATCATAACTTCTATTGTGCAATTTTAAATTAAGATAAATCTTGACAAGAAAAGATAGAAATGACATTAAGTAAGCATAAATTATTAAATTTGACCTAAATAGTCATATCAATTTACCCCATTTAATTTGGGTCATTGTGGTCAAAGTAGTGTGGCCAAAAGACACTCTCATAAAAATAGTTATGTCTCTTCCATTACTTATCCTAAATATACTCTTTAAACAAGTAGAAATTTAAAAATTAGTTTGGTTAATCTATCCTTGAAAGCAAATAAAAAGACTTCTGTTATAATTTTATTATTTAGGTTGAATAAGTGAAAATTATAATAGTTATATTTATATTATTCTAAAAGTGAGTTTCAATATGAATATATTGATAGGTTAAAATAACCCTATAAAATTGAGAGACAATAACACCCTAAGTAAAAAAAAGTAAATTAATCCTTCTTAAGTTACTACATTAATTAAATTTATGTTAGCCAACCTCTTGGTTGCTGTAAGAAAATCGTAGAATTCAGAAAGGTTCTAATGAGTAATTAATGTAAATTAATCCAAATGATAAATGCATGACTAAATTCAAGGAATGACAAAGCAAGAAAGGGTTTATTTCTCTCAAATCTCTTCTCCTCCATCTTAGTGTACTTAATATTTTGCATGTGTTTTCATTAATTTATCCTTTTTTTGTTTTCTTCTTGGTTTTTTCAGAAAAATATAAAATGAGAGATGGGAAGCACATGTAGCTCTTGGAGGTTGAAATGGAAATAGCTGTGAGAATCAACTCTCGCTACATTTGCTATCTTCTTGCAAGAATGTAAGAAGTTCAACACAATATTATTTTTATGGCACATAATTTTTGTGTATCACGATAAAAAATTTAATGTCTTTTGTTAGCCTAGCATATAGTGCTATAATTTTAACATACAAATATTTGTCTTCTATTTGTGGCAGGTTATCTCTACTTTATGTAAAAAAGTTGATATATCTTTAATTTTCTTTCTAATGAGGAGACATTTGTTATTTTTCTTTAAGTTTAATTTTGTTAATTGGTAATTACCTATACCTTCTATCACAATTAAGGTAAATTATTTGGCAAAAAGGAAGAATAGTTGGGGTTCTATCAACACCTTTAAGACATAAGAAGATAAATAATCTTCCTAACAATAATTAACTGAAAAAAGAATGATAAGTCATTGGTATTTAGACTTGAACATAGTTAAATCTAAAATATGCAAGATTAGAAATGATAATCTAATTAATAGTGCAACTTACAATTTTCTTTAAGATCATGCAGGTTTCCGTTTCGTAGGAATGGCAAGTTAGGGGAAAAAAAATAAAAATGCCAATAAAAACTTTTTCTACAAGTTAATTTGATAACTAAAATATGATTTTTATTAATTTTGAGATCATTTATTTGTGTGACGATTATTAAGCGAAAGATAAAATAATCTAAGCAAAATAATTTCATAGAGAGAATCGAATCTATAGGGAATTGCTGGAAGAGTAAATTTATTCCTGAACTATTGCAAAGAAGGAAATTTTGATACCAAGTCTGGTATTTTTTTGCTTTAACGGTGCCTTTATTCTCAACTTGGCACACTAATAAAGGCAGATTCTAATATTCTACTCTTCCTCACGGTCATTATCATGTTAAAGTGCTGAATTTAAAATTAAAATCATCCTTAAAACTGCAAATTTGAACGTCACATGTGAATTCTTTTTTTTTTTTTTAATAAACATGGTGTCCGGGCCAGCTTGCACGCACCTCAACTAATTTCACGAAACATGTGAATTCTATGTCAATGTTTGTTTATAGACTAAAGTTTCTCTGAAATGCAGCTAGATTCTGTCAAAGAATCTTCCTTAATAATAAATCATCATAATACATTTAAAAAATGTTTTACTCGTTTTTTCATTTCTTTCTTTTTTAAAATAAAAAGACCGGATGAAATTTTCTTCTTTTTAAAAAAAAATCAATACTCAACAAAACAAGGATCACACCATATTCATCAATTCATAGCAAATAAAAAAAATGCTGAGATGAAATAAACTAACCAACCTTCCTGAAAATCTTGACCCAAATGAAAATCGTTGAACAGTGTATGAAGTCAACTGCTGCTTTATCTTTCGAACAACCAAAGCTTTGAGTAAGCAGATTGCAACTTTCTTCAAGGAGTTATTTGCTAGCTATTGGAAACTACTAGGATTAGGATGTCTGGTACAGTCAAACCTCTCTATAATTGTCATTCGTTCTTAATAATAACATTTCATTATAACGGACTGATTTTTTCCGAAATCTATTTTTCATTATATTTTTTTACTTTTTTATATAACAACATTCTACCTATAACAGCAGTGACATTTATTATAGCGGTACACTCTTTACAAAATTACCTTTCTGTAATAGCCATACTAAAAATTGTGTAATAATATTTTGTAAGAAATAGATTATATATAAAAATAAAATATTTAAAAGATCATTGCACAAGTCATTGGAGTGGAAGAACAAGAGACAACTGATGCAGAAGGCGACAATGAAAGTGCTGATAAAGAGCCTCAACTTAATGTTACTTGAAGAAAGATAGAAGAGTTAATTGTTAAGCTCTTATACGACCTTCAAGGAAAAACTATTGAATTCCCTTTTATTGAAAGTTTGGACAAAAACGTCAATTCAAGTGTTATATTATCACTATAAAACTGGAATTCATGAAACAACTTACAATTGTAGAATTCTTATGTCAAACTTGAAATATTTAAATTTTCAATTAATTTTAAATGCATATGTTCCTTAGATTATAATTCTTATAGGCATAGGTATGGTACAACTAATTATGGACTTATTAGTCTTTTCAATTTTGTATATAATGAAATATAAAAATTAATTGAGATTTTAAAATTAACAAAGTATTTTATTTTCGTTTATAACATAAAAAGAACAGAAAAATAACTTTTTGCATACTTTTATTTATAACAGTTAAATGAGATCTAAACATCAAATGTCAGTACACATACATAACAACCATGAAATTTTCAAATAAATGCTACATTAAAGAGAGGTTTGAGTACTTTAGTACTAAATAAACCTCCACAAGTCAACAATAAACATTACTAGTTCTCTCATAAAAAAAATTATCAAGAAAACTAATGGAATAAAATACTGGTTGAATGAAAAAGAATACAACCAGGGGCGAATTTATGTATATAATTTGGGTCACGTGAATACATGGTCACTCGACCAAACTCGATATATAATTCTGAAAATATATCTAATATTAACTGAAGGAACACATGGTCAAACCAGGCTGAGTGGAGCACTAGTTAGGGGCTATGTTTATATACTCAAGGTCTTGAGATCAAACCTCAGCTCCTGTACGTTTTTGTTTTTTGCTTTTATTTTCTAAAGCAGCCTTTTAACCTTCCTTTTTATATTAATCTAAATCCTTTTTCTTCTATAATTTTAATTACCCAGAAGTAAAAAATGTGTTTCTTTATTATATTACATCAGATGACGTTCCCGTCCTTTATTTCTAATTTATCAAGTCCCAAAAGGCAAAATAAATAAATAAAAACCCCTTGGCGCTAAGCTTTAACTATGAAAAACAACTTACTTCATTAAAAAAATGTAACGTTTTTGTTTTTTGATTTTATTTTCTAAAGTAGCCTTTTAACCTTCCTTTTTACATTAT
Organism: Lycium barbarum; assembly: GCF_019175385.1. NCBI lineage: Eukaryota > Viridiplantae > Streptophyta > Magnoliopsida > Solanales > Solanaceae > Lycium > Lycium barbarum. The sequence continues at coordinate 112,198,636 of NC_083346.1, read as the reverse complement.
TCTAAATCTTTTTTCTTCTATAATTCTATTACTCAAAAGTAAAAAAAAAAATCTTTATTATATTACATCAGATGATTTTTTTCCTTTATTTCTAATTTACCAAGTCCTAAAAGGCAAAAGAAATAAAAAAAATCCCATGGCGCTAAGCTGCAACGATGAAAACAACTTTCTTCATAAAAAAATGTAATTAATTATCTTTTTCTCATCAAGTTGATGTCACTATGAAATTTTATATCTTATCTTAAAATAATTGTGAACCCATCCTCTTGAAATTCTGGATTCGTCTTTGAATACAACTCACATTTTACTCCATAATGTAAACATCAATTTTTTTCGGAAAAGGGCCTAAAATACCCTCTAACTATTGAAAATGGTGCAAAAATACCCTTTATTCACCTTTCAGCCTCCAAATACCCTTATCATCCACCTATTGGGTCTAGAATACCCTTATTACTAACAGACCCATTTCATTAAACACGTGGCAAGTTTTTATTGGTTGGCATATAAAATTAACTAAACTAATTACCTTTTACAAATCTTGACGGGATAACCCAATCCCCCCCCCCCCCCCCCCAAAAAAAAACAAAAACCCGACCCGCCCCCTTTTCAACTAACCATTTAATAGACTAAGAAACCCTCCGACCCATTTGATCCAAAAAAAAAAAAAAAACTACACCTAACATTCATAAATACACCCAACAAATACACATATACACAATACAAAAACAGAAAAAAAAAAAAGAAAAAAAAAAGAAAAAAAAAGCAAGAAATGAAGAGGAAAAAACATATAAGTGGTCTGACCAACAAAAGATTCCAACTTGACACAACAATCAACAAAATATTCCAACTTGAAACAATAATTAAAAAAAAACTAACTTGTGACACTTCATATAGTGTGATGGAGTAACAACAACAAAAAAAATGACTAAAACAAGCATATAACACATGGAAGATCAACAAAAACGACAACATACATCAAATCTCGCACAAAATCAAAAAGATTCTAAACCTAACTGAAAATAAATAAGCAATAGGCAGTGAAATCTTACTTCAAAAGGAGGAACACAACTCGTACAGTCCAAATCTTCACCCAACGAACGTATTCACGCAAAAAATAGGAACATTTTGGCCAGAAAATAGGCACTGATTTTTTTTTTTAATGAAATGGGTTCAATTCATTTTTATTAAATGGTTAGTTGAAACGGGGGCGGGTGGGTCGGGTTGGGTTATCCGGTCATTAGTAAAAGGTAATTAGTTTAGTTAATTTTATATGCCAACCAATAAAAACTTGCCACGTGTTTAATGAAATGGGTCTGTTAGCAATAAGGGTATTTTAGACCCAATAGGTGGATGGTAAGGATATTTGGAGGCTGAAGGGTGGATGGAGGGTATTTTTGCACCATTTTCAATAGTTCGAGAGTATTTTAGGCCCTTTTCCTTTTTTTTTTCTTTCTTTTTGAGAAGGTAATAAGCTTATATATTAATATATAGGCTACACAAAACTTTGGAGCCACCCATATTTACAGTGTGAAATACAGGAAGAAACTCCTAATCCTTTGTTTTCTCACAAAGATTTTAAAACATCAAAAATTGACTCATGGTCTTCTAAATACTTCTCTTTGCACTAAAAATAGAAACACTAGACACTTCATTTTCATCTTCTGGATGTCAAATTTAGATATCTGATTTTTTACATTCTGAATACGTATTCACAGCCGAGTGGTGTCACACTTTAGGTGGGAGAGGCAAAGGGCTAGCCTTCTCTCCACATCCCCTTATTAATAATTTTATATAGTAATCACGTAGTTTCTTACTCTTCGATGTGCATTACTATTTGTTGCGCATTTGCGTTGTATGTTGCTGCTATATTTTTTGTATTTGTTTCGATTTTTTTCTATTTCTCCTCCTTTTCTTTTGAGCCTGGGTTTTCGGGAGCAATCTCTTCGCCCCACAAAGGCAGGGGTAAGATCTGCGTTCATCTTTCTCTCCGCGGACCCCACTATTGAGATTACACCGGGTATGTAGTTGTTGAATGTACACACAATTCTACAAATGCTTGGTTGGTAGATAGGCAACTTGGCCACTTGAATATCAATTTTCATCATATCTCCTGCCGCATTTATAAATTGTACAAAATGAAAATCAAGAACTTGGAGAACGAATTGCAATGTTCCGTCTTGAGGATGAATGTTATGAACCAGCCTATTGGGCCGACAAGAAGCAATAGGACCAGAAAGCCTTTACAAAGATTGATTTGATATCCAGGCCCAATTAGCAATTAGTGTTAAAGGACTAGGTGCCACAAAGAAGGGATTATGCAGATGGTAGGAAAACAATCTTTTCCTTATCTCCTTTCTCTAAGTTTCTCATCCTCTTTTGGTTTCCTCTTCTCAGTTTTCCTTAATGACTGTTACTCGGTAATTACTTATTGTTTCCCTTTATGAGTTGTAATTGGTGTTCTAAGTGGTTATAAATATATTAGTGTTGTGTTGGATAATTAGGTGTTGTTCCAATGAACTTGGAGGTGCAAACTCAAAACGAAAATCAAAACCAAACTGCAACAATATGCAACTCGGGAAATGAATCCGAGAAAAAGAAACAGAAACAAAATTACGAAATGCAAATCCATGAACCATAAACGAATTAAAAAAAAAAAAAAAACCAATTCAAACTGAGGAAACGACATATAAGAGGATAAATAATATGCATTCTCTTGCTATAAATCAAGCTCATAACTCAAAACTATATACAATATCTACAGGAAATATACTTGAATTAGTTGCGTGACTCTGTAGCTGAAATGACAATAGTTGAGTGACCGTGAAACAACAATAATTGAGTTACTTTGTAGGTAAAATGTAAAAAGTTGAGTGACTTTTTTGTTACAAAACAAAATTGAGTGACTTTCTTAGATAATAACCATTAGTTAAGCGACTTTTATATTACAAAAAAAAGTTGAATAACTTTCTGAAGTAAAATCTGTTAATTGAGTTTCTGACTCATAAATTAACTCTCTCTCTCTCTCTCTCTCTCTCTCTCTCTCTCTCTCTCTATATATATATATATATATATATATATATATATATATATATATATATATATATATATATATATATATATGATATCAATAGATTGGTTAAATAATTACCAGAAATTAGAGAATTTTGATGGGGAGTCTGGTAAGGGAATTAGTAGCAAGCAAGTTGTGGGTTGCGATACCCCAATTTTACTTTAAAATTAAACTTGGTAAATACTTAACCGCACTTGTTTACACTAAATCAATTCAGTTACTATGGTTAGTGAATATATATATATAATTAATCATGATTAAGCAAAGTTGTATATGCACAAACACCTCATACATCATTGGATTGGTGTAAATACGTGTGTAAACTTTTACCGAGTGAAAGGAGGGACTTGGAGAGATAATATTTGATCGTAGGTTCTTAACAAATTGCATTTTATGGGTAAGATATGCAATTGAGTTTTGAGTGACTTCATCGTAAAAGTAATTTATAGAAACAAATAAAATAAAAAAAATTATATTGAGAAACTTCTTTTTCTACCCTTAAATTAGAAATTTTGATTTGAGACTTAAAAATAGAATCCACTTTGATAGTGAGCAATAAAATCCTCCGCAATGAGCCTTCTACGAACATGAATTTAGATTAATCGGAAATAGGGAGCACTTACCACACGTCAGGCAAAATAAGGAGCACTGAAACCCCCTTAGTAGGCTTATTACGATGCGAATTCGAATTAATCGGGTCAGTAAGTTCAGAACATGAGAGATAGTTAAACAAAAAACAATAGTTGGGCAGTATTATGACATTCAATATGCTCATTCCAAATTTTTACTCAGTGCCCACTCCAGCTCTCCCTAGAAATGTGACACCGTTTGCTTCCTTTGTGAATCAACAAAGCATTAAAATAGCAGAACAAATAAGGATATCCTGTATGCCATTTTAAAAATCAGGATCACTAATTATATGTCAAAACATAATCATCGTGTTTTCTTGTTACAACCCCATCTCAGGAAAAACATCAAGATGTTGGAATCAGCAAAAAAGATGGTTGGAACTTGGAACCTAAAGCTTCAGGACAAGGCCAATGGGGCTGTGATCACTGCCATCAACACCTGGCAGAAGTACGAGTCGTGCACCTTGTCAGCAATGCATTCCGAGACAAGGAAGTAGTCGAGCCGCCATCCTGCCATTTTATACCCCAGGTGGAAAAAATATCATAAGAGAAAGATCACAGCGTATAAATTCTATGCCAAACTATCTGAAAAAACTTCCTTAAAATAGCAAATGACATTGGACAAAGAATGTGATGTTGGAATTATCTTATGAAGTAACAAATATGATAGTCCACGAGACATTGAAGGGATAAGATGTTGGACGATTAGCATAAACAGGTCAATATGTAAAAAGAGAGTTCACACTCAAAAGTTGGACTTTTACAATCACCGCTGTCTAAAGGGCAATGTTGTCATTTCACTAGACAGTAAAACACAAAATGAAACACGCGAAAATATCTAATTTTAGGGGCTATGGAAAAGAAGAGTACATCAAGAAGCACAAACTGAGGCATATTTCAGGTTTTCTTAATTTGTCATAATAAGAACAGCCCGAGGAAGCAGAGGACAAGTTAACAGCATCATAATAGAATAAATGTTTAAATACCTTTATTAGTTTTGCGTCCACCATGGCGGTAACCCCAGTAAGTATAACCAACGACACCAGGATGCTGCTTCCTGAATGTATCTACAAACCCCTTGTCTAGGAAGTTCGTTTCAAAGGACTGTCTTTCTTCTTCAGTAAAGCCTGCACTTCTTTTATTTCCCTAAGCAAATGAAGGGAAAAAAAAAAAAACAGAAACGATGAATCAGAATGATATCAAAACTAAAATGCACCTTCAGTAAGCTAAACTAACAACTGAAGACAATGCTAAAATCAACAAGGAAACAGCAAGTTACGAAGTCAAATCATTCTGTTAGCAATCATAATTTCCAATACTTGATTTGTATTCTTTAACCAGTGAAATAACACTTCCAATAGATGAAGGGAGCAAACAAGTTCCCGTGGTGCTAGGTCAGTAGGCTTTGCAAAATTGATACTCCCTCAGTCTCAATTTAGTTCACTTTTTGCTTACTAAGGTTAATTCAACCGACTTTCGAGCAAAATTGTACTTTCTTTTAGGAATTCAGAAGCTACACCAAGAAGGACTAAAAGATGCATATAAACATCAGGAAATAATACATTTAAATTAAAGTGCAATCACCGACCACTCAGTTTGACTCCAACAAAGGAAAAAGTGACAACTATTTCTGGATACGAGAAACATTATATTGCCACTATCAAGCAAATCTTCTCCACTTGCTTCTAGAATGTTTCCTGCTAAAACTCTAAATCCTGAATCATAAATCAGAGGTCCTTGGTGATTTTACTATTCCATGTTTCATCTTTCAAAGAATATTTTGACCTGTATACCGTAATTGCATAAGCTTTCGTTTATGTTCGATTCCAATGCTATTCCTAAGGATAGATGCTAAGACAATCACCTCAAAAAGTTAGTAACTTAATTGTAGTATCGTTTCAATCTGCTCTAATGCTCGCTCACTCATAGCTTTATTTTGTTCTCTTGGGGTCAATACTGATGCTACTTTGTATCTTCTCTTACAACTATATATTAAGAGTCACTTAGCGCCATCTATCATTCACATAAGCATAAACTGCTTCTGCATCATTTACATGATAGAACGTGACAGTAAAATACTTACAGCAGGATTATAAATATCTATCTCCTCGTGAGTGCAATTTAGATCACCTATCAAAACAACAGGCTTCGACTTTTCTAGCTCCTGCAAAGCCACAGAAGAATAAAAATACAATGAAGATAAGACGTCAACAAACCAAAATAGAAATCTCCAGGACAGAATAAACAAGATACACCCAAAACAAATACGAAAGGAAAAAATCCACAATTTTTTGACGACCATGAAAAATAGCAGCAAAATAAGAACAAATAGTGCTTGAAGACAAAAGTGGAAGTATCCCTAGCTGGATTCAGTGAATGAAGGCTAAATGGCTTGATGATTTTGACTTGATGAGATTCAAGATGCCTATCTGAAAATGAAAACTTGAAAAGAACGTAACCTCGAAAATTGAGGTACCTGTAGACAAATGATACATGGTGCATAAGACGTCAGTAAAGAAAATAACACTTACTTTCATCTGATTGCCAAGAGAAGGATCCCATTCTGTAATTCTGTACGTCTGGTAAAGGGGTAAGAGGAAATGCATAACATAACAAATACAAAGAAGAGATATAGACGTAGCGAACTACCAATCATCGTAGTCCATCACCAGAATTTGGAACATATCTACACAGTAAATCAAAGTTATAAAATTCCACCGTGACAAGCCGTCCTTCAGTACCATGATCAGGTATACCGTGACCATAGCTGATAGAAAGTGGTTTAATCTGTCAAAGAGGAAAACAAAAGGATAATACTAGTTAAATACCAAAGAAACCAAAACCAATTCAAGGAAAGAAAACCTCAATCTTCTTCCTTCTACTCTATAAGTAACAAATATTTCTCAGAGACTAAAGTAAGGCACCCAATGGAGGGCTTGACATAAAATCAGATATCATAAGGGAAAAACAAGCTCAAATAAAGAAGATTAACTGCACAGACCATTTAAAGATCTTCATGCACAAAGAAATACCCGCAGATGAAGAAAGTGTACATTTATTATGAGTCATGGCAGTAGCTAATTTTCGCGGTACTTTCTTTCCTCCGACAAGGTCCATGTGGCACAATGAGTCGTTTACTCAACACCTCATCAACAATAGATTATAAGGTCCAAAATAAACTTTACTCGCTAATAAAAATACAGTCATCCCCTTCATTGTCCTTAGACAGAGAAAAGGAACACATTGCATTACTCTCTGACCGGATTGCTAAGTAAAACAAATGATTTACTGTTAAACAACGACGACAACAACTACACTCCTCCAAGCTAGTCCGAATCAGCTATTATAAATTGCTCGGCTTAGACCAGTTTCATTTCAATACTCTAAAAGTAGAATTTCTCCATATCTTCTATGAAGTACATATCTCTAAATAAATCAAAAAAATTCTCCTAGCAAACACTGGTCCTAATGTAACAAACTAACATGTCTAGACCTTAACCCAACTAGTTCCCCATATTTATGTGTGTGTGTGTATATATAGCTTCCCTTGCATTTTCCTTTTGCTAAGTCTACATAGCTTCCAAGAGATAGTAGGTCTATGCAGGAATTTTCTTCAATGTGATTTTAAGTCGACCCTTTTCCCCTCTAACTTCTTCAACTCAGGTTTTACACTTATGGACCGGTGTATTTGGAAGTCTATGTTCAGTGCATGCATGGTGGAGTAAGATAATTTGACCGGTGTATGAAGAAGAAAAACTGAATGAAAAATAAAATAAAAAAAGAAAATGGGAAGAAGACGGAAGGGCAAAGGATCATACCCTTGAGATGATTGCAGTACCAGAATACCCAAGCTTAGAGACGCTGCATGTCCAAATTCTCATAGCCGTGGAGACTTTCTTTGATCGCTTCAACGTCTTTTTCCTGCTTCAAAGAATCAGATGTGAAATTAGCCCAGACAGCACAAATATTTGTATGGAAGGGAAAAAATCTCTAGTTGTCACATAGGAATTTACGGAGTATTCATAAACCATCACTGATGACATAAACTCATTGATGGCTGTAAGCAGTTTAGTTCTAAACTATACTAGAAAGCAAGTTTCCATCTTTTTTCAAAGTATACCAATAACTAGAGTTTGTAGAACTTAGTTTAAAAACAAAATCATAAAAGAAAACCTCCAGTTTCTGTTGCAGTCTCGACAATCTAGAATCTGAGAACTCAGTCCGCCTTAAGTTTGAAAAATTGTGTCAACTAGGAAGCAAGTAACCTTAAGGAACTTATGATTACACACACACATACATTAATATGAGTGTGTGAGGATATACATGAATATGAGTTTGTAGGTGTGGTAGAAAAAGAAAAACAATTTCTTTCGCCGAGAAATTAAGAGGAAATATGTAATGAGACATAACTGCCTTCAGGGTATTGACCATGCTGCTGTTACACGCAAGTTTTATTGTTGTTCGAAAGACGAAGACCATAATTTTGATAAGTGAAGTATCGTCTGCATCCCAAGTTGTTTACAAAGATCTCAATACGTTGTAAGGTTGATGAGTAAGATAAAGAGTTGTCATATCGCATGCAGAAATTTGAAGGACACACTCCAGAATGTCCAAACATCATAAGAAATTTACATCTTGTCATATCGCATGCAGAAATTTGAAGGACGCACTCCAGAATGTCCAAACATCATAAGAAATTTACGTCTTGTCATATCGCATGCAGAAATTTGAAGGACGCACTCCAGAATGTCCAAACATCATAAGAAATTTACGTCTTTACCATTTCCCTTCCTTTCATCCACTCCAATAATCTAAGAACCGAGAAAGATAGGGTACCAACTCCATGCCTGAAATTTTGAAATGTGTGTTACTTATGTAGATAACATGCATTAAAACATCAATTTGATCTCTATAAGCAGAAAAGAGATAAAATGGGAGTTTGCCTGTAGCTTAGTCTCCTGTGGGCATAGTACATCAAAATCTTCCCTATCAGCAAGCAGCTGTATGCAAAGATTCTTTGACTTCAGTGGAGCCCTCAAACCATTGACATTCCAAGACAATAACTTAACATGTTTTGTATCCTTAGAAAGAGGAGGTGACCTCATTGTTTTAGGATTGCATACAATCCACCCATCCTTGGGCTTCTTGTGAGCGAAAATAGTCCAAGGTTCATCTTGATGAAAGATCAACGCCCTCAGAAACTTTTCTCTTTGCTCGTACATTTTTCTTTCCTATAAAATTATTCATCATTTAATTCGCTGTCACAGAAAAGCCAAGATGTACAGTAAGTCAAGTGCGAAATAACCAGACAAAACGAAAAATACCAAATCACCTTTGATGTCATTAGATTCAATCAAAAGTTCTTCGGTAATTTCAGCTTTTTTGACAATAATGTCAACACAGGTATCCTTGGTGTGGCCTTTTTTCACTCGTTTTTTTTCGTCTGCCTAGCAACCTCTGATGCAACGACGTCGCTTTGGTCACGATTCTTACTTGACACTTTTCTAGACTTCTTTTTTGAAGTGTTATCTGCTACTCCTACACTCTCCTCAGATGATACTTGATCCTCCTGTGCCACAGATCCATTGCCTGCATCTATAGCAGAAAGTTACAGTTTAAGAGTATCTCTCTGTTACATTTTGGATTTTTGAAAAGTCACAAAATAATACTGAAAATTTTGGTACCCAAGTTGCATACTTTATTCATCTGTAGGGGTACAAATTTATAGTAGAAACAAACAAACAAACTAGCTATCTGATCCCTTGATTCTAGCAGATTTGATAATCAAGGGATGATTTTATTTGATCTAATTTCCTAAAACATCCAATAGCATATCAGATCTGATTTTATCAGATCAATTAAGATATTACAAAATCAGGTATGATCATAATCAATTGATCTGATAAAATCAGATCTGATCATAATCAGATATTCACAAATCAACATTCCCCCTCAAGTTGGCATGTAAATATCTGTCATGCCTAACTTGCTTACAAGAATTTCAAATTTTGGTTTAAAGAGTCCTTTTGTGAAAACATCCGCAATCTGCTTATTTGTTGGGACAAAAGGCATGCACACACTTCCTTCTTCAATCTTCTCTTTTATGAAGTGCCTATCCACTTCAACATGCTTTGTTCTATCATGTTGAACTGGATTGTGAGCAATACTTATGGCGGCTTTGTTGTCACAGTACAACTTCATTGGTAGAGCAAATGGTTTTTTAGATCTTCCATCATCTTCTTGAGCCAAATCATCTCACAGATCCCATGAGCCATAGATCGGTTTTCAGCTTCGGCACTGCTACGGGCTACGACATTCTGCTTTTTACTCCTCCAAGTCACGAGATTTCCCCAGATAAATGTACAATATCCAGACGTAGACCTCCTGTCAGTAGTAGAACCTGCCCAATCCGCATTTGTAAAGCTTTCAATGCTCCTTTGTTGGTTTTTTTTGAAAAATAACCCTTTCCCCGGTGAACTTTTCAGATATCTTAGAATCCTATAGACCGTGCATGAATTGACTGACTAAGCTTACAGCAAAAGCTATATCCGGCCGAGTGTGTGACAAGTAGATCAACTTTCCCACTAGTCTCTGATATTGACATTGGTCAATTAAATTTCCTTCTTTGTATCCGAATTTTATATTCGGATCAATAGGTGTTTCAGCTGGACGACAACCACTCATCCCTGTCTCGCTCAAAAGATCTAGCACATACTTCCTTTGTGACACCATAATGCCTTCTTTTGATCTCGCTACTTCCATGCCAAGAAAATATTTCAATTGGCCCAAATCTTTGATCTCAAACTCCGTGGCCAACTGATTTTTTAAATTTTTCATTTCTGACAAGTCATCTCCTGTAAGTATGATATCATCAACATACACTATTAGGATAGTTGTCTTTCCCTCAAGTGAATGTCGAATGAACATGGTATGATCTGCTTGCCCTTGAGTGTATCCTTGTTTTTTCACAAACTGAGTAAACCTCTCAAACCAAGCTCTTGGAGATTGTTTGAGCCCGTAGAGAGATTTTTTTAGCTTGCACACTCTAGGTCCATACCTTTCTTCAAAACCCGGGGGAGGATCCATGTAGACTTCTTCGTCGAGTTTTCCATTCAAGAATGCATTCTTCACATCTAGTTGTTGAAGTGGCCAATCAAGGTTGGCAGCAATGGTTAGAAGAACCCTGATTGAGTTCAACTTGGCAACTGGAGCAAATGTTTCGAGATAGTCAATCCCGTAGGTTTGAGTGAACCCTTTTGCTACCAGACGTGCCTTATACCTCTCTAGGGACCCATCTGATTTAAACTTGATAGTGAACACCCACTTGCAGCCCACTGTTTTCTTTCCGCGTGGTAGTTCCGCCATTTCCCAGGCTTCATTTCTATCAAGAGCGTTCATCTCCTCTAGAATTGCCTCCTTCCATTCGGGAACTTTCAAAGCATCCTACACATTTCTCGGTATCTCCATTCCAGATAATTGAGAAAGAAAAGCTACATAGGAAGGGGACAAGTTTCTATATGACACAAAATTTGACATGGGATGGTTGGTGGCTTTTCTTACCCCTTTACGTTTGGCAATCGGAAGATCAAGGTCTAAAGTAACAAGGGGTAAATCAGAGTTAGGTTCTAGAGAATTACCTTGTATCTCAGTGAGATCTTGCGGGCTGGACGTTTGGTTCTGATGAGAGTCTTTAATCTCTTTTTCTTGGTTCCGGTTTCTCCTCGAGTAAACTTGTAATTCCCTTGTTTGTTCCCTGTTCTTATCATTAATTGTATCATGAAAAGGCTCTATTGACTCAGTTTTTTCATTTTCATTATTTAAGTTGTGATCTCTTACCTTCTCATGGTTGTTATTACCAAAAGTACTATTTCCAATGTCTATGATAAAACCCGGGTCATTTTGTTTGTCACACATGAGGTCAAGAGGTTCCTTATTATCCCTCGAATCTTCACTATGTTTCTCCCCCTGAAGATGAGTTCCAAAAAACAATTGAGATTCAAAAAAAGTGACATCCATTGTGACAATGATCTTCCTAGAATTTGGGTCATAACACTTGTATCCCTTTTGACTAGGAGCATAGCCAACAAAAACACATTTTTTAGCACGCGGATCAAGTTTACTCCTATTATGATCATGAACATGAACAAATGCACTACACCCAAAAACTCTCAAAGCTAGATCAGCAGTCAATCTAGAAGCAGGAAAGTATGTCTTGAACATACTGAAAGGGGTTTTAAAATCTAGAACACGGGAAGGCATCCTATTAATAAGATAGGTGGCTGTCAAAATAGCTTCTCCCCAAAGAAATTTAGGGACTCCACTTGTGAATAATAAGGCTCTGGTTACTTCCATAAGATGCCTATTTTTTCTCTCGGCTATTCCATTTTGCTGGGGTGTATCAGGACAAGAACTTTGGTGTACTATTCCCTTGGAAGTGAAAAAATTGCCTAGCTGGTCATTAAAAAACTCTCTCCCATTATCACTCCGAAATATTTGAATCTTCTCATTAAATTGTGTCTCAACCATAACATAAAAAGCCTCAAACATATGTTTTACTTCCCTTTTGTCTTTCAATAGGTACACCCAACTTAGTCTAGTGTGATCATCTATGAAACTCACAAACCACCTTCTTCCATTTACAGTTGCTACCCTAGAAGGTCCCCAAACATCGCTATGGATTAACTTGAAGGGTTTTGTGGCATGGTATTTTTGGGAAGAAAAAGATGAGCGTCGGTGTTTAGCCATTTCACAAAATTCACACTGGAAAGAAGATGGACTTTTATTCATAAATAACTGAGGTAACAAGAGTTTCAAATAATGAAAACTGGGATGACCAAGTCTATAGTGCCATAACATGACTTTATTATCAACTAGAACCGAATTCAAACAAGTTAAACTAAAATTTGCTGATTTGTCACCATCTTCAAGAAAATAGAGACCTTCAGACTCTCTAGCATTGCCAATCGTCCTCCCCGAGACCTTGTCCTGAAATACACATGAAGTAGAGTCAAATATAGCACGACAATTAAGGTTTCGAGTCAATTTGCTGATGGACACCAGATTGCAAGACAATTTTGGAACATGAAGGACATCAAAAAGAGTCAAATGAGGGGTTAATTTGATTGTCCCTTTTCCAGCAATTGCTGAGAAGGAACCATCAGCAACTCTGACTTTTTTATTTCCTGCAGAAGGAGTGTAAGTCGAGAAAAAATGGGAATTCCATGTCATGTGATCACTAGCCCCTGAATCTATAATCCAAAAACTCACACCTGTTGAATTTGTACTCATAAAAACAGATGGTACAATACCTGTTTGGGAAAAAGAACAAGTGGGAGTGGAAGGATCGAGTTTACTGGTTTGGAGCTGAGATTGGAGAAGTTTGTGCAGTAGCTCTAATTGCTCCTTGGTGAATGGTGGCACTTCTAGAGAAGGTTGCAGCCCTGATTCTTCGCTGGAACTCTGAAAGGCCTAGCTGCCACGGTTGTCTGCCCCCTTTTTCTTCCAGTTAGGTGGTTTCCCATGGATTTTCCAGCAGGTCTCACGAGTGTGCCAGTATTTTTTGCAAAGATCACACCACGGCTTCTTTTTCTTGTCATTTTCATTTTTCGCAGTAACTAGAGCAGAGGAATCTATATTTTTTCCTTCCAGATTAGACTCTAATTTTAGCATAACATTCCTCTTTGTTTCTTCTCGCCTAATCTCAGAAAAAGTTTCCCTCAAAGTTGGCAGTGGGTTTTTTCCAAGAATTCGTGAACGAAGTTCATCAAATTCTTGGTTCAATCCTGCTAGAAATAGATATACCCTCTCATTTTCTTCTTTTTTCATTGCTTTTACACTATCCTTAGGACACTCCCATTCATCATTATAGCATTGATCTAATTCTTGCCATAAGGAAACCATCTCATTATAGTAAATAGTAACACCCCTCTCCCCCTGCCTAGCTTTCCACAGTTTAATTTTTAATTCAAAAATCTGAGAAGCATTTTCTACGTCAGAATAAGTCTCTCTAACAGCCTCCCAAACATCCCTAGCAGTGGGAAGAAACAAATATGGTTTACCTATGGCAGCTTCCATGGAGTTCAGTAGCCAAGCAATTACCATTGAGTTTTCTGATCTCCAGGCATTCATTTTTAGGTCTCCTGGTTCAGGTTTTTTTGTCTCTCCAGTTAGGTGCCCAAGTTTTCCTCGACCATCAATTGCCAAACGAACAGACTGCGCCCATTCCAAATAATTCTTGCCATTCAGCTTGTGAGAAGTAAGCTGAAAAGACAAATGAGAGGAATCTCCGCCTTGGTTCATAGTTGTCTCGGTCGGAACTTTGTTAACAGAATTCTCAGCTTCTGTTGATGCTGCTGGGTGACGTTGCCCAGTAAATGTTGTTTTAGTCATGAACAACACAAGAATAAAGTTGCTCTGATACCATGAAAATTTTGGTACCCAAGTTGCATACTTTATTCATCTGTAGGGGTACAAATTTATAGTAGAAACAAACAAACAAACTAGCTATCTGATCCCTTGATTCTAGCAGATTTGATAATCAAGGGATGATTTTATTTGATCTAATTTCCTAAAACATCCAATAGCATATCAGATCTGATTTTATCAGATCAATTAAGATCTTACAAAATCAGGTCTGATCATAATCAATTGATCTGATAAAATCAGATCTGATCATAATCAGATATTCACAAATCAACAAATACCATGACCACCAAGATAAATACCGTTCATCAGTTTCCAAATTAAAGAAATTATTTTATGGGCTTGGTTGCAATTAGAATGAACGAAAAGATTACCGTTAATTTTGCTGTCGAGGAAAGTCTTCAAAGAAGCAACAAGCTCTTACTTAGCACCTCTTGGAAGGAATCCCAAGACTCCTAAAAAGTAAAAACACAAAACTGGCAGTCATGTCACAGAATCAAAGCGAAAGCTGCTGCAACATTGAGCAAATTTTGTCCCTTCCACACAAATCATTTATGAAGTGGAACATCACCAGAACAAAGGTTCTAGACCAACTAGTTCAAGTTCCAGATGAATCACTTAGTGCTATATGCTATAATGCTTACAGCCACTTGCTTAGTCCAAACCAGGGCCAGGACTCTTTTAGCTCTACTAAGGCAGCATATTTTTTTTCACGAAGTTCGATAATTTTACTTATTCACTACTTAAGGAAGAATTTTGTGGATCAATCTGGCAAGAGCCTGGGTAAAGCTAGAGTTATTAATGCACAAAGGCAGTACATGTTATGGCTGTCAGGTAATCATTTTCACATATATAATTAACCTATATCTAATATGAGAAAATATGACAAGAAGCTATATAGAAAAATCTTCCATGTACACATCCTGACAAGGACTAGAGGCGAATCAAGGATTTCTAATATATGATATCAATTAAGTGGGGATTGATCCTTGAACCTCAAGGTAAATAACTTGACTTTCAACCAAGTGCACCACTGAGCGTTTTGTAGCATGGGTTCCAAAAGGTAATATTAGATATATTTTATAAATTATACACATAATATACCGAGTTTAATCGGGTAATCGGGTGACAATGGGTTCACGTTACCTTTTCTTCACACCTAAATTCACCCCTTGTCAGGACGGATGGCAACCAATCATCTTTGTTTGAAACAAAAGTCCAGCCAATGTTTTCCCCCCTCATTTTCTAAGTGACTAATCCAGGCACTTCATGGACCATAGGAAATTATTTGATCAAATCTCTAAACCAAGTATAAATCGGGATTCCTTTCTCCGGAAACCAAGAAACTTAATTGCATTACTACAAACATGCAATGCAAAACCCATCTTTGTTTCCTCCATTCTCTACTCTCTTATTATTTACTAATAATAACCAAGAAATCCCCGAGGGCCAATGGTGTACCGCTCAAAACTAAGTGATAGCAAACAAACATGAATCATTTACAACATAACAGAGCATACGATGCCAAACAGTTAGCACTATAAAATAGTAGTACCTAAGTTTTACTCTGAGCTGTGCAACTGTCATTTTCTCTATTGTTTCCATATCCTCCAAAAGAATCTCCCCGCGCTTGCCACCATTTTCCTACATGTAATAATAACAATTCATTCAAACAAGAAAAGGAACATATCTTTCCTACTGAACCATCCTCCAAATGCTAAAAAAAGACATTAATTGGTCAACAAGGAACAACCTTTGAAACACCCTTATCATCTGCAATACTCAATCATTCATTTGATTTTGCAGTAGCTGATGAAGTTGAAAAGGGTCTTTTCTTTGACCCCATTATTGTCAAATTCAAAGAAACCAAAAATTGAAACTTGGGGTTTCCTAAAAATGACTCCAACACTGAGAAAAAGTATTTTTCATATTTAACTAAAGGTCTAAGTTTGAGCTCTAAAAATGAAAATCGCCTTTGATAAGAAACGCTTTACCCTTAAAGTGAAACTTCAGAAAAAGAAAAGAAAAAAAAAAACACTTATTGAAGCCACAAAAACACTTACTGAAGCCACAACCCAACCCAAAAGCCAAAAGCCACTCTACAAGAAAGACACAACCCAAAAGCCACTCCCCTTGTAGACTCCCAACAAAACTCAAGACTTGCTATTTACATGAAAAGCCTATGTAGAAACACACGTAATTTACTTCAAATAGACTAAATATCAACTCATCTAAACACAACAAATACAAAGCAAAAGGAGAATGAGAGGAAGAAAGACTGTACATGAAGTTGCAGAACCCAACAACATACAAATCGAGATGCTGTATAGTCACCATTGCAGATTTCGTCTTGCTCCTGGTCATTTTTTGGCGAGTAAACCACGTGTTGATCCCTTCCAACATTACAACACTAAGGTCCGACGAGATTAAATATTAGTTGTAGCTCTAGCTCCTACTTCAGGAAGAGATATAAGACCTGTTTCACCTTCTAAATTTTCATCTAAGAATATACTCCCATCGTCCCAATTCATGTGATGCACTTTCCTTTTGAATTTGTCCCAAAAAGAATGAAACATTTTGTATTAGAAACAAATTAACCTTCAACTTCCATTTCACATTTAGCCAGATGATTTAACGCTACACAAATAGATGTGACTTGTTTTAGACCCCAAGTTTCAAATGTCTTCAGTGGTTTCTTAACCTTCATGCCCAGTCAAACAAATCGCATAAAATGGGTAGGAGGAAGTAATATTTTTGTGAAGCATGTTCTGTTTCCCGAAACTGAAGGGGCCTTATGATCAGTTATAGATCCAAGAATTTATGTGTGGAGCTTGAAGCTGGCCATATTTTGCAGATATAGGAGATTCAACCTCGAAGATGTAAGCGGCTGCATAATCATGGAGATTTTTTTTTTTTTTTTTATTTTTTTTTATTTTTTGATAACCTGGTGTCCGAGCCAGCTTTGCGCCCATCTGGACTAATTCCTTGGGCCACTTGCTACCTCCTACCAGCACATGTACCGAGTAACTCTGTCCTCCAAGGCTTGGACAGATGAAAGAAATCACCTAATGTTTTTGACAATGTTAGGTATTGAACCTGAGACCTAATGATTCTCAACCCACTTCATTAACCACTAGTTCACACCCTTGAATGCAAAATCACGGAGATTCTTCACCAGTTGGATTGCCACCCCCAGACCAGGTCAACAAAGAATAATATCAATGGCTATTTCTATTGCACCTACACAAAATCCATGTGCCCTACTTCACCTCAACCCAACTATAGCCTGGATTTTTTCTCAATCCAATTTCATTCATCTTTACTCTAGTATGAACTGCATCGTTCCACCTACCAGATTGAGAATATAAACTTGATAATACCACATAATGAGCTGGATTTCCTTCCTCAAGTTTGACAAGATGCTTCAAAGCAACCTCTGCTATCTCGATATTAGAATGCATTTTAGATGCATCCAACAAGGCTCCCCAAACACCGCCATCTGGTTTCATACGCATTGTCTTAAGTAGATCCATAATTTCATTAAACAAGCCAGCACGTCCTAACAAGTCTACTAGACAGGCATAGTGTTCCACGTCTGGTTCAAACTGATATTTGTCACGCATGCCCTGGAATATTTTCCTTCCTTCTTCAACCAAACCTGCATGTCTGCAGGCAGACAAGACACTAAGGAAGGATATAGAATCAAATTCGATGTCTCTCTCTTCCATTAGAGAGAAAACAGAAAGAGCACGATCACCTTCCCCATGCATAGAATATGCTGTAAGTAAAGCATTCCAAGAAACACCGTCAGTGTTCTTCATCTCCTCAAATATACGCTCCGAAAGGTCAAGTTGACCACATTTGGCATACATATCGATAAGACTGTTCCCTACAAGCTTATGGGACTGAAAACCATTCTTGATTACGTAGGCATGTATATTCATGCCCTCTCTCAAGTATGTTAAATGTGACACCGCAGGCAGGATGCTCACAATTGTGACCACATTGGGCTGAAATGATTCGAATTTCATGGAATGGAACGCGGAAAGGGCTTCCTTGGCGAGTCCATTATGCATATATCCTGCAATCATTGTGTTCCAGGACACCTCATCCTTAGAGAACTCAGTTATTTTGAACATGAACTCAGCCAAAGATAATCTTCCACATTTGGCATACAGGTCAATTAGAGCGTTCTTCACATGACAGTCCGACTCAAACCCGTATCTGATAATTTGACAATGAAGGCACATGCCCAAGTGTACATCACCCAGGGAGGCACAAGCTGGAAGCACACCAACCATTGTCCCTGGGTCTGGGTATAATCCAGCTAACCTCAATTGGCAAAACATTTCTAATGCATTACAGCAGTCACCAACCTGGGCATACCCATTTATCAGAGCATTCCATGTCACTGCCTCAGTTAATGGCATCTTATTGAACATATTAAGTGCAGAACTAAACAGGTTGCACTTAGCATACATGGAAACCAAGGCAGTTCCTGTTGAAATATCAGAATCGATATTGGCTTTGATGGCATGACAATGGACACTCTTTCCTAATCTCACTGCCCTTAGCTCTGCACAGGCTGGGATTACGCTCACCAGAGTAACATTATTTGGCTGTGAATACTCATTCTGCATATCTCGAAACAGAGAGATCGCCTCTTGAGGATATCCTGATTGTGAGAAAGCAGCTATTGCTGCAGACCAAGCAACCAAATCTCTTCGCTTAATCCCCCAAAACAGATCTCTAGCTTTGTCCAATACTCCACACTTTGCATACATTGTCATTAATGAAGTAGCAATCATAACATCAGAATCAATCATTTCTTGAATTGCACATTCATGAATTTCAATCCCTCTCTCTAAATCACCCATTTCACCAGCCCCGAGCAATGCACTTACAGCTGATACTTTGCTCATTTTCAAGCCCGTCCTCTTCATGCAATCAAACAATTCCAAAACTTCACGAAAATTCCCATTATATGCATAACCTGCCATCATTGTACCCCATGAAACATCATCTTTTCCCCTTAACTCATTAAAAACTCGGTGAGCAACATCGGGATAATTACATTTTGAGTATGTATCAATCAAAGCATTATAAACAGAAACCGGAAACACTCTCCTATATACATAACCATGTATACACCTGCCTGCCCTCATATCCATTAATTTACAAACCCCAGGAAGCAAATTCAATAACGTCACCGTATTAGGACTAATTTGACAAACAAATTGCATTTCCTTAAAAAGGTCAACAGCCTTAACTGGGTCTACACTCTGTGCAACCCCAGAAATCATTGCATTCCAAGCTACAACATCTCTTTTAGGCATTTTATCAAACACCTTCCTTGCACTATCCAAATCACCCATTTTGCTATACATATCAATAAGCCCAGTCCCAATAAAGACATCATTTTCAAGATCTCTTTTCACTATCTCTTCATGAATCTTGATACCATTTTCAAAATCATTCATTCCAGTACAAGCTTTTAAAACAAAAGTGAAGGTATACTTATCCGGTTTAATAGACTTATGTTCTAATATTGAAGTGTACATATATAAAGCTTCTTGATGCTGATTTGTTCTTACATATGCTCTGATCATTGAATTCCATAAAATGACAGGTGGGTTTGGTGTAAAATCGAAAAGGATACGAGAAAGATTGCATTTTTTGAAGGAAGAGTATAAATTTATGAGAAGGGTTGTTGTGGAAATGTTGAAAGTAAAGCCAGAAGTGATTATATGAGCATGAATTTGGAAAAGAGAAGTGAGGTCTTTGCAAGAAGAGAGAAGACGTTGGTGGTAAAGAATTGAGCTCATTCCTACTTCTTTATGTTTATATTTTTTTTGTGATTGAATGGAACCCTTTTTATTTGAAGAATCTGTGTTGGCGCCACTATTAGGCGTTTGGCCATGAAATCTTAATATTTATCACTTTATTTGTTTAAGTTGCTGCCCACGTGACCGGGAGTGACAGCTTAGTGCACTGTCCATTTTACTTTATTGGGAAAAAAACTTAAATATGCTATAGAATTATATAAAATGTCTCTTTTATGTCACTCATTAATAGTTGTGTCTATTTATGCGATGTTGTGACTTAAATGACTCATTCATGCCACTTACTGTTAACAGCTCAAATGGTTGTTTTAAAATACTAGGAAATATAAAAAATAAGTTGTTAATGGTAACGGGCATGAATGAGTCATTTTGGTCACAACGATAGCATAATATACCCAACTATTAATGAGTAGCATGAATGAGGCATTTCGGATAGTTCGGTGTCATATTTGAGCTTTTACCCTACTTTATTTGAAATTTTAAAGTTGGAGTTGAAGATGCCGTTGTGTTTGATTATAGTTTTGTAAAGAATATTTGATAGTTTGAACGTACTGAAAGTATAAAAGAAAAAAGTGACAACAAGATTCTAAGTGAATTTTCATTACAAACACCGATTTTCAAATAAAGTGAAAAAAAATTCAAAAAAAATGAAAATTTCTCATGGTCAATCGCTTTAGATTTGGGTCTCGAAAAGAAAAAAAAAAGGTAAGAAGTGTTGCTAACAATATTGTTTATCCTCTCCACCTATTAGACCACAATTGATCTTATTTTTTGTGTTTAAAATGTCATGCTTTCTGCCTATTAAACCTCAATTGTCCTTGACGTTAATTTTTGAATTAAATTCCTCTTCGTTCTAACAAAATTATGAAATGACTTATGTGGAGTTTTAATTGAACAGTTAGAACTAATTTAGAATAAGGTAAATACTACCTCATCGACACTGAAAAATGCATTTCCCCATACACTTATATTGAGATATTGGTCAAAAACATACTCAAAGTATCACGTTTTTGCGAGTTTCCTCCTGAATTATCAGGTGTTTGTGTTTCCTATCGGCACTATCAGCAACTATTTATGAAAACACACATGAACCATGAGTCCGGAGCCTAAAGGGTATAAAAAGACACAGTATTTACCAAAAGGGGATGACAAAAAATTAATATACCAAAAGGGGTATATCGTGGATCAGCCCACTATATACCTCAAAAAAATTTGATGGGCGGCTGAGTGTAAATATGGTAAACATAAAAGGTATCACGTAGCTGGATACAACAAGCAGCGAGAAAAAATTACCCAGCTGTAGATGGTGGAGTCTCTCTAATTGTTGCTCGCACAGCTGCGTTAAAAGAAACCAGCTTCGGTCATATCATTTTTTCGCAAACTATTTTAACAGAAACTCAAAAATTGAAGGCAATGCATAATATGTTACCAATTCTAAATTGATTCCAATCATCTTGATCGTCAAGACTACACCCTTGGTACTTTATCTTCGTGGTGAGATTAGCACCATTCGCTGTCTCGCCAACTGGAAGAAAATTTTCAAAAATAGTTGAATGTTCTATGTTCTGACTTGAGAGTGACAAATACTGCTAAAGGAACAGAATTGAAAGATGTACACTCATGTGATGTAATCATAAATACCTGGTAATATATATCGGTTGTGTTAATATAACTTGATCCACGTTATACAATATAAATTGTATAACGTGGATCATTCCACATTATACAATTTATATAATTGTATAACGTGGACTGATCCACGTTATACAATTTATATTGTATAACGTGGATCAGTCCACGTTATACAATATTTTTTTTTTTTCGTTGAATCGTGTCTGACAGGTAAAAAAAAATTTGGGTATATCGTGGGCTGATCCACGATATACCCCTTTTGGTATATTAATTTTTTGTCATCCCCTTTTGGTAAAGACCGTGTATTTTTATACCCTTTAGGCTCCGGACTTCATGAACCATCACCAACTACTTATCAAAACACACCTGAACTATTAAGTATTTGCATTTCATACCTGAACTATCATCAATTATCTATCAAAACACACCTCAACTAGTATTTGATGGTACTGAAAACTCGCAAAAAAGTGATACTTCAGGTGTATTCTCTTCTTTTTTTAAAAAAAAATAAAAATCAATTGGTTCCCTTAATTATCCACCCGGAGTATCATTTGACACCATTTTTTTTTTTAAAGAGAGATAATGTACACCAACTAGTTAAGGTGTGTTTTGATATTAGTTGGTGATAGTTCAGGTAAAAAACGCAATTTAATAGTTCAAATAGAAAACTCGCAAAAAGGTAATGCTTCAGGTGTGTTTATAACCATTACCTCATTTGTATTTTGTTCTCTGTTAAGAAAGAATCGAATGTTAAATCACCACGAATATCTATGGTTAAGATGAAAAAATTGTCTAGAAAAATTCTACACATGTTTTGAAACAGACACCATCATAGTTGGATAAACCTCGTCTAATCTAAGATGTTTTATGTTCAAAAGTCTATTATTTTTTAATACTAGATTTTAGATGATACAGATATATAAAATAATATTCTGATAACCATTAAATCTTATCATGGAAATCCAAAAGATTCTTATTTCTACATTTATGTGTCATCCTTGAAAAATCGAAAATCCACCCACTATTACAACAAAAACAGTCATGCCCTACTTCGCAACAACAACCAAACTAGTGTAATCCGACAAATGAGGTCCGAAGAGGATAGAGTGTAAGCAAACCTTACCCCTTCCTTGTGAAGACAAAGAGGTTATTTCCGATAGACCCTAGGCTCGAGGGGTGAGGAAAAAGAAGCAATAATAACAAGCAATAACAACAGTAAGATAGTAAGATAAACGAAGTGAAGCGAAGCCCTTTACTTCACTAAGAGGAAAGTAAGCAACTTCTGTTAGCGTCGGACCTTGAGTCAAATTGATCGCGTCATGTGCAATGTCCATCAATGAAGGTTCAAAAATGTCATGTGCAAGACAAAAAGCGCTAGATGATTTCACCCCATCATTTTGAGCCTGGTGGGTATAATTATCATGTACAAGTGTTGTTGAGAGGTAGTAGACACACTCGCGGTAAAATAGTCGAAGTACGCATAAGCTGGCCCAGACAGTACCGATATGAAAAGAAAGAAAGAAAAAAGTACTACAAACAATTGTTTTGTTCTCAATCAAACTTGCTATAACAAAGTCATCTAATACTCTTACAATACTAGGTATAGCTAGAAAATAGCAGCTTCATGGAAAAAGATTGCTCAAATCTCTAATAAATCTTAGAAGGATTTCAAAGGAATAACAAGCACTAAACTGTGAAATTATTGAATCAGACTGAGCAACTTCATCAATGCCAATATGAAACATTACCCGCGTAAACTAATGAAATAGAAATAAAAACGATAACAATAACAATGGCAGAAAATTCAATTCTATAGGGTTGCGGTGCATAAGCAACTCTCAAAAATGTTGCAACATCCCTCCATCAACCATCCCCAACCACATGTGGAAGGAAATTTAACATCACCTTCTTAGTAGCTTCAATACATCGCCAACGAGATGCAATGAACCAGTGACAAGAACCTGGAACAAGAAGTAATAATGCTTTAGCTATTATGATGGTTGACAAAAAATTTATTGTTCGAGCCTAGAAGTGTGGGGATTGGGATGTTACATCATCTTTATTACCTCAAATATTAATCAGGAAATTAATGTCCTAGGTTTCAGCCATGAGAAGTACGAAGCAACCAACATAAGCATGAAATTATCTTCCATCCGAAAGCTCTAACAGACATTTACAATCGAGTTGGTTGTCACTTGTCGGTTTCATGTAGGTCTAGTTGTAGCGTGATTTCTCGAGTTATATCAAGGAAAATAAGATAAAGCATTCATCTCTATCAACTTGAAACTCTAGTTTTGTACATGAATTTTTTTTTTTTTTTTTTTTTAAGAAACTAATCTTATGGATAATAATGTAGTTCCCCGACGTCCAAATACACCACAAAGGAGCAAAGGATAGCGAGAGGAACAATCTTTCTAGCTTCAGTTGTAGCTTTGCAAATGAACTTATGGTGTCATCTATGACTAGTATACATACATGAAAACCTCTAAAAGTCTAATGCAAGCAGGTTTAGCATGTATGCCATACTATAAACAGTCGTAGTGTATTGTGATATTCCAGCAGTGTTATGTACCTGAAGTCTAAGGGAAGGGTTTTCTCTAACACAATCCCTCAACCAATTTATTGCCAATGGTAATGAAGGAATAACCGCACTACTACAAGCAAAATATCCATCTCCTGGACCACAACAAGAAGCCTCTTCATAAAGGAATTCGCGCAGTGGTAAGCCTACTGAGGCCTTTATCTTGAGATTCTGATCAGGAACATCTGCATTAGACAGGAAGATATATGAGGCTTCTAGACGGATTAGCGCCCGAAAGCTTTTAGCGCTATAAGCAACCATTTCAGGAGGATCATTAACCAAGAAATAAGACGTGGTGTCAAGCTGACATGCTTGATCAATTCCGAACATACAGTTCTTCCTTTAGTGACAATGCCTAAGATAAAATTTGGAGTTCCCACACCTCTTTTGTTTTCAAATTTCAAACAAGGATGATATACACTGCTTAGGCAAACATTTTCGAACAGCTACTGCAGATTAAACCTGTTTGAATGATGACAGCCAAAAGATCGAAGTAACATGAATTAATAGGAACTCTTACATCAAAATCTTTTTATAAACCGTAAGCGGAGTATTCTTTTTAAGGATATGTTTCAGATGCAAGCTGCTTTAATCAGCAATTCAGAACAGAAGACCTTACTCCAGATAAAAGCAGTCCACCTAAGATAGCTCAACAGACACAAATCATGCAAGAGGAAATAGAGTAAGACAAGATACCAAGGAACGGGGCAGAAGTTACCTTTGCCATTAATGATTCTCTCCCAAATTCTCTGAAGGTTAAACTGCCACGATAAATCCTTGCCAGGGATGTATGAGGGTATAGTAGAGGTAGCAGAAGTAACTTTGGTATAGGCCGAAATGCTTGGCACAAAAATAGCTTTTGAGAAGTAAACACCTGCAGAAGGAAACATTCATATTCGCACTTATTATTCTCAATAAAACCACCTCGTCATTTAACATAAAAGAGATTTAAACGAGATCAAAGAATTTTATGTGATTTTCCTTGAACTAGACAGGCAAGGTGCCCAGGCACGAGCTATTTGGACAAGCATGAATCTATCGTATGTCGGTAAAATCATGCAAGCCAAATGGCAAATACGTCTGCAGAAGTAAAAATCATGCAAGTCTGCTGAGTTCAAACATTAATGACAACAATGAATTCCTACATGATTATCTTGTTCACTACCTGATGATGCACAGGTATTGACAAGCTTAGGAAGAAGAATTTGAGGATCTCTTGCATCCATGCAGTTGAATAACAGAATCTGCAGTGCAGAGACTATCTTGTTCAGAAAGCACACCACTCAACAAAGACAAGAATTAGAGGAAAGGAAAACACATTGCATAAGATTTATGAAATGCAGAAAAACTGAATATCATGTATTGATATGAAGTTTCTTTTACCCGCTTCAATATTTCATCAGACTCCTCATTATGACAATGTTTGATGTAACTGTTTGTCCTAGCTCTCTCCATTGTTTCGACTTTTGAAGAAATTGATGAAAGTAACAGGTCTTTTCGTTCAACCGCAGCAGCAGAATACCATCTTGCGCAAGCATCCATGCTCTCGGGACTGTGAGCTCCATCGAGGTAGAAGGTCAGATCTCCTGATAACCTTTCACTTCGTCCAGATGCATTGATCAGAGGGTCAACAAAAATCTGAGCCCTGCCAGAAAGATGTGCAGCTGAGAGACCCCTCAAGAATTGCTCTGGTAGACCATCTTCCTCATATGCCTGGTTTGATGCCAAGAAAAAAAGTCTGGGTCACTCTCCTTAAGCGACATTGACTAATGAAATCCCCCTACATTACATAGCAAGATGGCACAAAAAGGTGGAGGTGCAAGCATACAATCATCCTCTGATTGCTTCAAAATATGAAGGAACATCTGTATTTCTTGGAAATTTTAACAGCTTTAGAATTATAGGTCGTCCACACCATAATTTTTTATGACAAACCCAGCAAATCTGCAACCATGCAGAAGTATAGCAGTTGAAATCAAGGCTTTTATAATCAGGAGGATGGGAGACTTGCGCAGTATTTAAATGAGAAAATACATAATTACCCCCCTGAACCCGTACCTTATTTTCAAGAAGACACTTAAACTTTGTGGGGGTCCTATTACCCCCCCCCCCCCGAATAAATTTGAACCGGTAAATATGGCCTTTTTCGATCAATCCTACTTTTGAGAAAGTGAGTTTTCATAAGTTTTCATCTTTTCCTTTTCTTTTCTTTCTCCTAGGTAGAGAGAGAGAATTTAACTTAAAACTTTCTCTTTTACAGTTAATGAAATGATTTACAGCCACACAAATATATAAGGCTTGTTTAGAACACAAGTTTCAAAAGCCTTCCTTTCTTTCTTAAACTTGGTGCCTAGTCAAACTATATCACACAAATTGGGATGGAGGGAGTAC
Organism: Lycium barbarum; assembly: GCF_019175385.1. Lineage (NCBI taxonomy): Eukaryota > Viridiplantae > Streptophyta > Magnoliopsida > Solanales > Solanaceae > Lycium > Lycium barbarum. Next base: position 112,172,068 of record NC_083346.1, on the reverse strand, counting down.
TATTTTACACTTCATCTCAACAATCAAATTTCAGTTAGAAAAAAGAATAAAAATTCATAATCAGCAATGAAGGTTAAATTTTATCATCGCATTTAAAACTCAAAAACAAAACACAGGCTTTACGAATATAAACACTTGACTGGACAAAATCATGAACATTAGTACTGGTGGAGATGTTAAAATGTGATTCCCGTATGCACAGAGTAATACAGAGTAAAGAGTAAAGAGAGTACCAACATCTTCAAACAGATTTTTCCAGTTTCCTGTTCTTCTAAGCCAACTTTTACAAAGGGATACAGCAAGGGCAGCATTACTGAGCTGGTGATCACCAGACAAGCTTAGCCTTGTCCCATTTAGCTTTTCCATGGTTAGCGGTGCGACAACTTCCAGCGGAATCTGCACGGAAAGAGAGATAGTATTTAGAAATTGGTGTGTAGTATGTATATCATAGCTAGTGGAGCCTGTATGGAAAGAGAGAATAGCATTCAGTGTTAAGAATATTGTTAGTTATACTCTATCAATTAGGATTAGTTAGAATGAATTAGATTGATTCTTTCTTGTAATTAGGAACTCAGAATACTTTTCTCTCAAACACCTGTACACTCACTATTTAAACCCAGTAGCTTGAGGGAAAGATTAAGCTGAGTTTATCTCAATTCTCTATTCTGTCTCATTGTATAGTTAGATACAACATAGTTACATGGTGAATGGTTCAATAAGCTAATAGCTTATCTGCATCTTTCCTAAGATTATATGACTGTTTTCTGCATCTAGTATCTATCCAGAGCCATATATACGTGCAAGGAAATGAAATTGTGGAAACATAGTGACACTCAAAGATTAGAGAAACTTGCTTGCCATAGATACAAATTATATAGCCACTTTCTCACATCATGATTCTTCTGTTCATGGAAATATTTTAGACCCATTCAAATTATGCGATTATGTGGTAAAGAAAGTATTACATCAATGAAAACTGCCTACATGTGTAAGAAACTTAATTGAGTTTCACCAAAAGGTGTGATCCCAAGACATGATTTTAAAGGTAAATAAACATTAGTCAGTAATCTCACAAATCCAAGAGGTAATTTACAGTAGATTACCGTCAACTCATTGGCCCTTTCTTGAAGAACTTCCATTGCTTCAGAAAGTTGCGGTACGCTGAATGCAGGAATTTGAGGCTTCGCGAGCAGGAAAACCAACCCAATTCAGAAAAAAACTTCAAAATATAACTGCCAGCTCAAGATATGGGTAGGCACTTCTCCATAAACAATCCACTATAAACAAAAACATATCATACTTTTGAAATTGCACAAAACTAAGTACCTTAAAAATTCCGGCCTTGTGAGAAGCAATCTGGCCTAGTGTATCTCCTACACATTATAGTTGGCAGATAAACAAGTAATATCAAAAAGGTGTTCTGGTAGCCATCTAGCAAAGATTTTCATTCTTGCATCAAAAAGAATAAAAAATTTCAATCAATGCAAAATGAAAAGCTAATGGAGCACTCTCGTCTCCCACCAAATTAAAGAATGTTCCAAATCAATTTGCTCTAATAAAATCTCATTTAGATAGGCAACTATATATAGAGTTAATTAAATGTTAAATAGTTAGATTTAATGGATAATACTAGCGTCTCTTATGAATATAGCTATACGCATTTTAAAATGATATTTTAAAGTGATTCATGCTCAAGACATATGTTGAAGATATAACTAAGTAAATAAAAGTGTGCCTTCTCTAATAACTTAAGCTTTTAATGAGATGTCACACAATTCCACATGGTACCAAAGCAGGCAAAGGCTCTATGCATAATTCTCATCGCCAGCCATTATTAAAAAGAATTTTCACATGCTTATCCCATGAAAAAGAATCAGGTCTGCATGGGAAGGGCATATTTTTTAATACACACACACACTAACAACTTAAACTTTTAGATGAGATGGTCACACAATTCAACACATTCAATAGCATATCCAATTTGAAGCTGCTGAGCGTTTATGACCCATGCTTCCGGCTCTAGATGTGTATGCTATTATTAGTAGACATTTTTTTAATAGAAGTGAACCGAGTCATCTAAAAATTTAAGTTGTTATAAATTAGAGACAATTAATATTCATATTAGGGTTATCAACAACACTTAATGCAAATGCTATTACCTATTTAATGTTCGAATTAATAGAATATCGGTGTCTCACAGAACAAAATATAGCTATTTACCTGGTAAAGTGTGTCATTTTTTTTGTTTTTGTTTTTGTTTTTTGAGAAGGTAACAGTCCTGGTAAAGTGTGTCATAAAAGGATTAAATTTGTATTCACACATTTTGTCAGCCTCTTCTCCTTGTTTTCTTTTTTCTAATATCTTCACATAGAAAGTAACAAACAAGTCTATAGAGGACAGAACGCCACACCTAAAGTTTCCATGTGATCCATACCCAGAGAAGTAATACCACAGACAACAGGTTCCTTAATCTGCAAAATTGTTTTATCGATTAATTACATGGTCACCAATGCCAAGGCTCAACAAATTATTTCCCAACAAAGCAGAAAAGAATTCTCCAACGACTATGCTACCTTGCAAGTTTTATATGTAGGAATAACATGAATACACGATAAGATGCATTACCACATTCGTAGAATCCAGTTTTCCTCCGAGACCAACTTCAATGATGGCGACATCAACCTGTGAAGGTATAGCAAGTCTTGTTACATAAATGTTAGGCTCACTTGTTTTTTTCTTGTTGCAAAACCCAAATATAAGCTACAGATTTGGATGCAATTGAGAATAATGTTTCTTTATAAAGTAAATAATGTTATTACCGGTGGGAAAACTCTCATTTACAAGAGGTATGCCAAAAGTAGAGAATCTACCATAGAACATGATTCTCTATGAAAGACACCAAATCATCTATACAAGTAGGAACCTCAAGGGTGCAGCAAACAGCAATCAAAGACAAAAGGCTATCCCTCAAATGTACAAAATTAGTCTTAGTCCCCTCAAAGGCTCTCCTATTTCTATCCATCCAAACCAGTGGCGGAGCCAGGAATTTTATTAAGGGGTGTCAATTTTATTTATTTATTTTTTTTTTAAAAGGCCAATGACTGAAGTCAAAAAAAATAAGCATGTCACCAACTGGGATCGAACACGCAACCTTGTTAGCCTGAACCTTTGACACCCCTCAACCACCCGACTAAGCCCTCAACTTATTACAAGAGGTGTCAATAGTAATACATATATGTATAAAATCAGAATTTCACATACCTATACAACGTAATTTTCCGGCGAAGGGGTGTCGCTTGACACCCCTCGGGACCAGGTAGCTCCGCCCCTGATCGAAACGACCCACGTAAGAGCATTTAAGAATAATGTTATCAACTTTCTGACTCAAAATTATCTAATTCTTTCAATATTCTTTTTCACATTTGTTAATGAACGTTTTCTTTACCTATCAAAGAAAAAATACTCCTTTTTCTTTTACCACTTAAAACTTTTGGGTATAAAATTTATCTGATCGCACCAGTTATAAATAAAGGGTAGCTCGATGTGCTAAACTCACATTATTCGGGAGGTCCGGGAAAGGGCCGGAGCACATTGGATCTATTGCAAGCAGCTCTACCCTGTAATTCTGCAAGAGGCTAAGGCTTGAACATGTGACCTCTAGCCATACCACGACAACTCCAACCGTTAAAAAAAGCATCCCAGTGCACAAAGCATCCCGCGGTAGCAGGATCCGGGGAAGGGCCACACCCCAAAGGGTGTCATGTAGACGACCTACCCTAATGCAGGCATTAGTGCCTGCTTCTACGGCTCGAACTCGTGACCTATAGGTCACATGAAGACAATTTACCATTGCTCCCCTTCGACAACTCCAACCGTCAAGCCTAATTTATTCGGTCTGGAAGAATAGGACTTCTGACTCCAAGCCTACACTGCTCAGGAAAAGATTCAGCTATTGATGTAGCCTTTTTGTCGATACTACTAGTCTTCTCCCTTCAATAGCACTATCAATAAAAGAAGAAATTATTCGATAGTTCTTTAACACTATTAGGGTAAGAGAAAAATCATTAAACATATTTCATTTACAAAGTGCCAGAAATGACACAATTTGGTCACAAAACAGACACCAAGACATGTATGTCGCATGTTTGTTAATGAGATTTAGATAGAAGTTTGATGATATTAAAAAAAAAATTGATTAAAAGTTAGATATTGTCTATCCTAGTTGTTGACACCTAATTTTGGCTCGACGTGCTTAAAATTAACGTTTTGGGGGGCCCTGATTCTTCAAAGAGCACGAAATACATTTTTTACATTTTTTTCAACAATTTATTGATGATTATCCTTATTTTAGGAATTTTCTCAATTTATTGTCATTTTTTTCAAGAATCATTATTTTGCACATGTACAGCGTAATACTACAATTTTTTGTGCAATTAATAATTGTTTCTTAATTTTATAGCAATACATTTTTCATATCATAGACATTAATGCTTATATTTTATACTTGCGTTATTATTTATACATGTATTAATTAACTATATTTTAGTACAGTCTGACAGTGCAGGGAAAATCGGAGTAATTAATTTTTTTAACGCAGAGTAAAATCCGATCAAGTCAAGGTTTCATCACTTTTTTTTTAAAAGGGATTAAAATAAGCATTGAGGGGACAAAGGGGTGCATTCTTTCATTTTTTGGACAAAAGAGGGTGTTCATTGATATTATAAGAAAGGGTGGGGTTAAATTTTATTTTTTTCATCCTTTGTCTTCATTCTATACACAAACACACACTTACACAGACAACACATCTCATTTTCCAGATTTTATTCCTTTCCCCTTTTCTGCAGGCCCCACATGTTTTCTACCTTTTGAATTTTCTTCCATTTCTTTCCCCCTAAAAACTCTCTCTCCTCATTATTCCACACACACTAAATATTTTCAGATTTTTTGCTTCTCCTCTCTTCCAACAAAACAAAAACCCTAAACATTTTCTCCCCCATCTCACTCCCCTTTAGCCGCCGCCACGCCGGAGCTACGCTCTCCGGCGAGGCACCAAACTGCCCCCACGAACCGCCACAGTCACGAAAACACCTGCACAACTTCATCTTCCTCCATCTACCACCACCATCGTCACTCCGCCCACTCTTCACACCGGAGCTCCGAGCTCCGGTGAACTTCTCACCACCACACTCACGAACCCCCACTGCTTTAGGACCCCATTTCCTCTCCCTTCGTCTCTCTCTCTCTCCCCTAGACAGCCGCCCGTCTCCACCACGAGTTGAAGCTCCAACCACCTCCTTATTTCTCCAATCCAACAGCCGCCCATCTCCCCAATTCACGGCACACACAGGGACAAGCCTCATATTCACTGAGCAAGAAACTCAATTTAACTAGGATTAGCTAAAATTTCTTAAAACCTTTACCTAATCGAGTCTTTAGTCTAAAATTTTATTCTTTCTTTCTTTGCTGAGTTTTTCTAGTGTTGGGAAGCAAAGGAGTATCCCAGTTCCATTTTAGCATAACTCTGTGTTAATTAGTTATTAGCCTGTTTGCAGTAGTTCATATATGTTGGTTAGTTTAGTCATGTGTGTAGTTTAGTCCAGTTGTTAGTATGTTAAGTTATTTTATAATATTCTGTGGTTTAGTGGAATTTAAGTGCTTATAGTTATTTTTCTGTCATCATTTAAGTTTAGTTTCGTTTAGTTAATATCATACTTAGCTTTTTTTTTTCTTTTTTGTGTAAATTCTAGTTATTTAAAATGTTATAACTAGGATAGCTTTGTAGTTCATTTTTATTTCTTGTTCTTGCTTAAGCATGTGTTAATTCTGGTTTAGTTTAGTAATAATATGCATATGAGGGGTGAATAAGTCCATTCCATTTGCTTGAAAGCCGCTCAGTGCATGACTTGACTACCCCATACCATTAACCCCTTTACATGCCCCTCTAAGCTTAGATACTTACGTCTTTTCATGCATGTCAGGATGGCCGATGAAGAAATTTCCGTCGATTTCCAAGGCCTTCCATGTATAAAGACGGGTTTTTATTTTAAGTTTATTCATTATTTCTTTAGTTCATCCGATAGTTATTTATTATCTTACTAACATTTTTATTAAGTCTCATGCAGGCATCCGGAGTTATTTTTTGAAGATGACACTCAAAAGAAGTTCAAATAGCTTCTTAAATTCTTTGTTTATATTTTTTTTTTTTTACATTCTTAAATTATACAAGCATAAAGTATAGTGAAACTTTACTTTTTAGGGTGCCGGTTGGTGGTATTTATTTACGATCTGCTTAGGTGATTTAAATTTTATGTGTTTTAGACAAATTAATATTAGGTAGTTATTATTTTCGTAGCTAATATTCTTATAGTTATCATGTTTCGCTAGAGTTTTAATTCAATAGCTTGGCACACTTAAGTAAATAAAATAGGGTGATTTGCCTCAATATTTAGGCTTTAGAATGTACTCTCATAATTAATTGATTAGGCGTACATACTTAACTAGTTAAATTAGTTAACTCACTTCGAGTGCAAAATAATTTCATGTCCATTTTCTTTTTATACCTTTGTCACATACCCAAGTTTCTAAGTTGCACATAACCTTTTTTAAAAAAAGTAATTATTATATCACATATGTAAAAAATACATATTGCACGATTATTTATGTGAATAGTCATATTAGTTATTCTTTAGTCTAAATTCTACTAATTTTTGTAAGTAATAATCAAGCCTTTTTACACATCCCTCGAATAGTTAAATTGGTCCAGCCGGGAACCACATTTGTGAATTCTGAAGGATGCCTAACACCTTCCCTTCGGAATAATTTGAACCCTTACCTAGAATCTCACTTATTTTCGTAGACCATGTTAAGCTGCATATATTAATAATTTATAGGTACCCTAGTATACCTTAAATGCTAGGTGGCGACTCTGTACATAATTAACTATTTCAGAGCTCCATAAGTTGTGCTTTGTTTAGCCTTTGGTAAAAATGAGGTGCAACACTAGTTGTTGAGGATATAATTAAGTAATATAAGTGTGCTATGTTTTGTGCTGATTGACGAGACGCGAAGCAGTGTTAACGTGAGGTTGGAGGTTTGGATACAGACTCGGGAGTAAAAAGGTTTCAGGTTGAGCAGGACTAAGACAAAGTACTTGGAGTGCAAGTTCAGTGACGTGATAGTACATGTAGAGGACGAGGACGAGGACGTGCGGCTTGATACTCAGGTCATCCCCAACAAAGAAAGTTTCAAGCACGTGGGGTCGTTCATCCAAGGGAATGGTGAGATAGATAACGATGTCACACATCGTATTGGGGCAGGATGGATGAAATTTAAGCTCGCATCAGGTGTGTTGTGCGACAAGAAGGTGCCACCTAGACTTAAGGGAAAGTTCTACAAAGTGGTGGTTAGACTGACTATGTTGTATGGGACGAAGTGCTGGCCAGTTAAGAAAGCACAAGCCCAGAAGATGAAGGTAGCAGAGAAGCAGATGCTGAGATGGATGTGTAGGCATACATGAGGGATATGATTCGGAATGAAGTGATTCAGGACAAGGTGGGTGCAGGCCCCGTGGTGTATAAGATACGGGAAGGAAGGTTGAGATGGTTCGGCCATGTGCAGAGGAGATGCGCTGATGAGTCAGTCAGGAGGTGTGAGAGGTTGGCAATGGCGGGCCTAAGAAGAAGGAGGGGTAGGCTAAAAAAGCCTTGGGGAGAGCTGATTCGGCAGGATGTGGCGCAGCTTCAGCTTACCGAGGACATGACACTTGATAGGAGGGTGTGAAGGTCGAGTATCAGGGTAGAGGGCCACGAGGATTTCTTTTCAGTACTAGGAGTATCATTATCTTTGTTCATTCACTTATTTTGTAGATCTCTAATATAACTTGATTGTTTCTTTCTTTCTTTAACTACATTTATCTTATTACATGTCGCTATTATTGCCTACTGTTATTGTTGTCTTGGCACCTTCTCTTGAGCCGAGGATCTATCGGAAACAGCCTCCCAAGGTAGGGGTAAGGTCTGCGTACACTCTACCCTCCCCAGACCCTACCTTGTGAGATTATACTGGGTATGTTATTGTTGTTGAAGTGTGCTCTGTCTAACAGCTTAAGCTTTAGATGAGATGGTCACAAACTTCATCACGGTATCAGAGCTAGACCCATCCCAAATCTTGGTTTACCCGATGTTGGGCCCCCATTATGTTGTCCACAGTCCAGTTAGTAGGAATGAGCATTCAGGGGGTCTTAAATTGTCCCACATTCGTTGTGGGATGTGGATTTGGTCTTCTTACATAGTCTTCGGCAATCTCACCTCATGAGCTAGCCTTTTGGATTGAGTTAGGCCTAAGATTTATTTCCTCCCATAGTATCATAGCAGTTAAAGGTCATGAATTCAAGCCTCACACCATTATCAAAAAAAAAAAAAAAGTTTCCACGTGTTAGACCCATGAAAAAAAAAAAATCAGGCAAGCATGTGAGAGGGTGCGCTGACAATATATTTAAATAAATAAAAATGTGCTCTCTCTAACAGCTTAAGATTTTAGATGAAATGTTCACACACTTCAACACTGGTGACGGTAATGTGACAAGTCAAACTGCAAGTTAATGGCAATGCATTGTTGTTTACAAACTGTCTCATTAGAACCTCCACAACCCCACCCCTCCCCGGGCAAAAAAAAAAAAAACACTTAAAAGAAAAAACAATTTGTAGCCTAAATTGAAATAACAAGAACGCTGCTCTATTTCCAGAACTTCAAGTCTACATCACTATTAACTAATCGAAAAGAGAAAGTTATTGGTTTTAGCTTGATTTATCCATATCATTTCAAAGCCTGAAATATTTGTGATATGAACCAATACTTGGTCAGCCTTAACACAATCAGGAAGGCCTACAAAATCATCAGAGAGTTTAAAAGGAATTGTGAGTTCTCATCTAGCAGTAATCATTGTCTGGGTAATCAATAATCATTACAAGATGAAGATCCAACACCTTTGTCAAAGTAAAGATTTCTGAGTAACTATATCTAATCCACAAGTCGAGGTCAGAGGATAACTTAGTCTTATTCCTTCAGTAATTTTGTTCCAGGTACTGATTTTCCTATGGCCATGATATTTCTTTTTTGGAGAAGGCCGGGTTTCTCATGGACAAAGATATTTGGAGAGCAATATCAGTATCTCATATGATAATGCCACCAGACATGAACTGTATAAAACTTTCAACCATATCTTAGAAAAGAAAGATAAGCATCAGGACTCATAACTTAGTCTTTATTCCTTCAATAAATTTATTCCAGGTTTTGGTTTTCTACGGCCATCATTTTTTGAGAGCAACATCAGTATTCTCATATGGGAATGCCACCAGATATAAATTGTAGACAGCTTCCAAGCACATCTTAGAAAAGAGAAGATAAACACCAGAAGCCAAGTCAAACCATAGCAATGGAACCTCAAGTCACGCAGTGAAGGCATATCCATATCAAGCAAAATAGAGGGAACAGGTTTCTACCTTCTCGCTCACAAAAATTTTAAATGCCAATACGGTAAGGAACTGGAAGAGAGGAGGCATAGGCAAGTGTTCAGAGATGTTTGCCTGCAAGTTAACATTTCTGGGATGAGCAAAAGCTAACCATCAAAAGTTTTACCGAATGCAGATTACTTGAACTAACAGTAAAAGGTGTCAGATGATTTGTCAAACTATATTTTTCTAATCCAACACAAACCATTAAAACAAAACAAAAGTATTTCCTAGCATGAGCTTAAAGTAAGTCATATTATACTATATCGAACAGTGGACATCAAAGAATGATGAAGTCGAGAGATGGTAGATCAAGCAAATGAAGGATTCCTATTGAAAAAGTGAACCAATAAAATCAGAAAGATCTAGACATCTCTAGTATTATCATGATTTTTCCAATTTGCTGTAACTAGTATAATCCCACTGTAATGTTGAATCATAATGACGAAGAACTTCATTTTTAAACCAGAAAAAGTACTTAAGTTTACGTAAACGTGAAAAAGAGAACCAACTGACATGTAGTCAAGGTAACTCGGAAGATCCACTAGCATAATTAGATAGAGGCATCTTGTCTTCCAGCACAGAGCTGAAAATGAAAGAATACCTTGAGCTGATTCCAACAATCCCAAAAGTATTGAAGAAACTTTTCCTGGCATATGTCCATCCTAAGCAACATGTTGTAATGGAATCAGAAATTTCATCAATAATTAAACTATAATAAAAAATAGGAAAGACTTCAATCACATAAGAAAACCAATTAACAGCAATGAATTAAAGCTCAATTTTTTAAATTCCAGTAGGGATCCCTTGTGTACTTCAAGACATACAAAGTAGCATTTGAAATCGACAGGCTATTGAGTTATTCCCTATCTGTTGATTTGTTCTACAAAAACCTCATTGGGTACACTTAGTAAGATGATGAACGAGAAAATCAGAACTGTTACCTAGAGTCATCTACTTGGTCAGCGAGAAAGTATTTAAGTCCATGAAAAGGAAAAGATTGAAATCCTCCTCGAAGAAAATCATTTTATTAAAGTGAAGAAACTTGCTTCCATCCGTCGAGTTTTCTCATATGCCTTTTCTTCTCATCCAACTTTTCAGCATACAGAATTCCCTCCCCACCCCCCAATTAATTTAGTACATACACTGAATACTCTAATAAACAAGAGTTGGGAAAATTCAGTAACAAGAATACATACCCATCAAGACGGTATCTTTCTCTAACATCGATCAAATGCGGCGAAGTGAAAAGTCCTGTTCTCAAACCACACTCCCGTAAAATTGCTTCACAGAATGCACATGTTGAACCCTGATATGAATTGCGGAAATGGAGAGAAACAGTAAAGGAACGAACTAGAGAATTCTTGCTCTCTAGAAATATCAGTAATTGCAATCAAATACAACATGGGTTAACTTTCCAATCAAAAACTAAAAGAACATGAGAAGTCAAAATTTCTCTAGAAAAGCTTTTCCATTTTGCCCTTGTTCTGGGCTACACGTGAATGTTAGATGCTGGACAATTGCAGCCAACTAGTAGAAGATGTTGGAGCGCAACATTGGTTGAGGCCTTGAGGGTATGGACGGTAGTCTCTTTATATAGCATTGGACAATCCTCACCAGATGATCTGAAGTTAACTTTTGGGGTTGAGTTAAGCCCAATGTCTATTTCTTTATCATTGTATCATCAAACCCAACTTTGCTCTTAGTTAAGCCAATACTGAACCCGTGTTATATTGTCCACGCTACAAATATCCAGGCCTAAGCGTGTGGGAGGGAGGGTGGTTAGAGTCCCACAATAATTGATGGTGGACTTTTTTGTATTTTTTTATAACCATGGTGTCGGGGACAGCTTATGCGCACCTCAACTAATTCCAGCAACATGTACCAGGTAACTCTATCCACCAAGGCTAGAACAGATGAGAAGAAACCACCTAGTGGTTTGTCTCTGCTAGGGATTGAACCTGAGACCTCATGGTGCTCAACCCACTTCATTGACCACTAGGCCACACCCTTGGGTGCTTAATTGAGGGTGGTCTTGGACAATCCTTACCTCATGAACTAACTTTTGGAGTTGAGTAAATCCCAACTTTCAATTTCTTATCAGAAGACAAACATAAATACTCAAGAAGGAGTATCAAATTCACTTAGCTATACATAATATTCGTTATAAACACACCACGTGCATAGCAACAGTAAATATTGTTGAAATCCTGGAAACTGACAGGTTACCATAAAGATGTATAGACATGCAGTATAAGTTAGCAACTTAACCATCAAAGATACATCCCAAAAGCTACAAGAGAATCTGGCACATGCTTTTTGACACTTTTTTAATCTCTCTTTTTTTTTTTCTTTTTCTTTTGGGGTTGGGGGGGGGGGGGGGGGGGGGGGAGGGCGGATGAGGGGTTGGAGGGAAGGAAAGTTCCATTATGGGTTCTGCATCGAGAGCCTTGACAAATGAAATGGTAATTCAACAGTAAATGTCTTTTCTAAAATTGTGTCACCTTTTTCCGAAAACTGACTCTGCTTTCTAACTTGTACTTTTTTCTTTATTTTTATAAAGGTATTAGATCTCATATTTTTAATGGAAAGCATCACATCAAATCATCAAGGATATCGGGAATGACTTGGATCAAATGTTACAGAAAGGAACAGGTACAAAAAGAAAAAAGAAATGAAGGTCCAGGGGAAATAGACATCCTTCGAGCTCTGAATGAGAAGAAAGCTGGATTTCTACATTAATCATAACATCAACTATGAGATACCTTTCCTTTAGTTCCAGCAACATGGATAATCTTAAGGCTATCTATCTTTTCTTCCAAGCCCAAAATCTGCAACAGAAATAAAACACGTTATCATGTCTACCTTTTTTCGAAAAATATATTTAAGAACCAATATTCTTGTAATTTGAAAGATATGAAGTTCCAAACTTCTACTCCCTCCGTCCCAAAAAGATTGTCTTCCTTTCCTCTTTAGTCTGTCCCAAAAAAATTGGCACCCTTCTATATTTAGAAACAATTTAACTTTATGAGAAGACTTACAGCCACACAAATATCTAAGGCTTGTTTTGGACCACACATTTCAAAAGTCTTCCTTTGTTTAGTAAACTTTGTGCCAAGTCAAACTAAGACAATCTTTTTGAGATGGAGGGAGTAATTGCTATCATATAACCAGTGGTACACAGGTACAGGTAATCCACCCACCAAGGCTTAGGCGGCTGGGAAGAAATCACCTTACAGTTTTTGTCTCTGTTGCAGTTTAACTACAGTTCTCCCACGGTTCTCTTTAATCTTTTTTTCTTTCTTTTTATTTTTATTTTTTTGTTTTTGATAAGTAAAGTGATCTCTCATGATTTTGACCACTTCATTAACCGTTTCCTCTTGTGCTTAAAAAACATCCTAATTACCCAAATTGGTAATGGAACCTACAATTAGCTTTTTGTGGTTTCATGCAACTCATTGATTCAGGCTTACTGCACTAATTTCTAATCTCACTGGCAAAAAGCATAGTTGAACACCAACACTCATATATATCTTTTACAAATGGGGGGGACAGGGTGGGGGGGTTGGGTCTTGGAATTAAGGATTTAAAGGTCTTTAATAAAGCTTTTATTAGGCAAGTGGCTTTGAAGGTTCGAAATGGAGGTGCAAGCTTTGTGGAGGGGGGTGATAGATGATAAATACGGGATTGAGGATGGGGGATTTAGAGATATCACTTTGCCTTCCGGTTGTGGTTTGTGGAGGAATATCATGACAGGACAGGATTATTTTTGGGTAAATATCTCATTCAAGGTCAGAGATGGATGGAGAGTAAATTTTTAGGGACATAGCTACTGTGGAGAATTTTTTCCAAAGATGAATTCCACAATTTCTTGTCAAAGAGACTCGACAATCCAGCAAATTAGGGGGGACAAAGTGGAGAAACTTTTTGTGACTTGAGATTTAGAAGGGCATTTCACGATTGGGAAGTGAGATTGTTAGCCTTACTACATAGTCAAGTCAACCAGGTTGATAACTCCAATGCTTGGTGGTGGGGCCTGGGGAATAATGGAGTGTTCTCTATGAAGTCCTTTGATGAGAAATGTTTGGTTAGGAAGGTGCATGTTTTTCCATGTAATGCAATTGCAATATGGTTCCAAAGGGGCCGAAGGAAGTGCTTTTTCACTTGGCTAGCCACTAGAGGGGTGATTTTGGCAGTGGAAAATCTTAGAAAGAGGAAGGTCGTCTGCATCAGTTGGTGTTACATGTATAAGGAGGCGGGTGAGGACATGGATCATCTTCTTCTACATTGCGGTCTAACCATGAGGTTATGGTGGGATATGTCTAGGTGGTTTGGCATTCCATAGGCAATGCCACAAACTATGAAAGATTTGATGTTCAGCTGGAAGAGAGGGAGAAGGAGGAGAAGCAAGATAAGAGCCCTCCACTCTCAAAGAATAAACTCCAGATATGCATACTTGGAACTGCAAAGATGCCACAATTGCAGATAGCAGAGATGCAAACGGATAGCAGATTAATGTCATAAGAAATATTTACAAGAAATCTTTAGGAGTGGGAAATTAAGAGAGTTTCACTGCTTCTTCTAAAGCTGCGAGAATAAGAAACTACATCTTCTGAGGCAACACCTTGAAATGGAAAATGAATACAGAAGTCAAAAGCCCCCCACCCCATAAAGTAAAGAAGCAGCTAAGAACAATGTGGAGAGCACTTCTTGTGTGCATTTATGGACTCTTCGGCTGAAGAGAACTTCTTGTGTGCATTTATGGACTCTTCGGCTGAAGACGAACAGAAGATCTTTTTAAAAAACAAAAAAACAAGAGCAATTTCTGTCTGAAATATTTAAATTTCGGTCTTTAAGTTTTTTGTGTAATATTGAAGAATGTATGTGGCTTTGATACTACTTTAGATTTCTTAAATCCAGTTGTTGAAGGAGTGTAAATCTGTTGTTCCTGTATGCACTTTTAGCACCACTTAGTGCTATGATTAATGAAATTATCTAATTTACCAAAGGAAAGGTGCATCTTATGTATTCAGAAATTATTAGGGGAAGCAGCACCTGTTCTACCAGGAATTGATATAACCATAAACAGAGATGGACCTTGGCTATCAGTCCCTCAACAACAAACACTATTGCAGCCTATAAGACTATAACTGAGGAAAAGATAGCTCAAGTAGTGAAATCCCTACATTGGTTCCCAAAGCAGTCATGCAATTCTTTGATACAGACAAGCTTCTCAAGGAAGTAAACTATGCCAGAGTCACATTGGTTCCAAAAGTGACTAACCCAACGTTTGTCAAAGAGTTTAGACCCATAGCATGTTGTACTACATTGTACAAAATTATTGCCAAGATTCTAACCAACAGGCTCAAAACAGTGGTGGATTTCCTAGTAGGCCCTGCACAGTCAGCTTTTATTAAAGGAAGAAACATACCGGACAATGTTATTGTAGCTCATGAACTGATTAAGGGGTATGCGCAGAAGAATATCTCACCTAGATGCACCATCAAAGTAGACATCAGAAAGGCATATGACAGTTGAATGGAGTTTCCTAAGGGTGTTGCCACTGGAATTTGGATTACCCACTAGATTTGTGAATCTGATAATGAAGTGTGTAACTACGGTTAGTTATATTCACTACTAGTTAATGGTGGGCTTACTTCACAGTTTCAAGCAAAGAAGGGCCTCCAACAAGGTGACCCCATGTCACCATACTTATTTGTGTTGGTGATGGAATACCTGAGCAGATCTCTAAAACAATTAACGCTAAATCCTGACTTCAACTTCCACCCAAGATGTGCCAAACTTAACATAACACATATTTGAACTGATTAAGGGGTATACGCAGAAGAATATCTCACCTAGATGCACCATCAAAGTAGACATCAGAAAGGCATATGACTCAGTTGAATGGAGTTTCCTAAGGGTGTTGCTACTGGAATTTGGATTACCCACTAGATTTGTGAATCTGATAATGAAGTGTGTAACTACGGTTAGTTAAATTCACTACTAGTTAATGGTGGGCTTACTTCACAGTTTCAAGCAAAGAAGGGCCTCCAACAAGGTGACCCCATGTCACCATACTTATTTGTGTTGGTGATGGAATACCTGAGCAGATCTCTAAAACAATTAACGCTAAATCCTGACTTCAACTTCCACCCAAGATGTGCCAAACTTAACATAACACATATTTGCTGATGATCTATTGTTATGTTGTAGGGCTTTCACTCAGTTCTCAGAAGCATCTGTCCTAAAAGCCAATATGGAAAAGAGCTCTATATCATCTGAGTTCAAAGATCAAATACTTCAAGAACCGCACTTCACTGCTGGATCTCTCCCATTCACATACCTTGGAGTTCCACTGTCCTCAGGAAAGCTAAGTGTTGCCCAATGTATGCCACTAATTGAAAAAATAGTGGCAAGAATTAAGTGTTGGACAACTAGATTCCTGTCATACTCTGGTAGACTTCAACTTATCAAAGGTGTACCGTTTGAGATCCAGACCTACCGGGCCCAAGTGTTTCTATTACCTCAGAAAGTACACCAGCAGGTTAAAGCACTATGCAGAAGTTTCCTATGGAAAGGATCCAGTGAAAGCAGCAAAAGAGCACCCGTAGCTTGGGAGAAACTATGTCAGACAAAATCCTCAGAGGGCCTAGATATAATTGATTCCATTATATGGAACAAAGCAGCCACTGCCAAACTGTTATGGGCCTTGACCAAGAAGAAGAATCGACTATGGGTGCTATGGATAAACTATATATATTAAGGGACAGGAGTTGCAAGATATGATCACGCCCAAACAAGGAAGATGGGTGGTGCAAAAGATTTTTGACATTAGAGAAGGTCTGGCCAATGGAATAAATGACCTTAATTCCTTTGTGTCTGTTGAGAAATATAGTATGAGCAAAGCTTACAGAGCAATGCAACCTACTTGGCCTAAAGCTCAATGGAAACAGTTGGTGTTGTTAAAGGGACTAGTACCGAAACATCAGTTCATTCTGTGGCTAGCCATTCAAAGAAGATTGGCAACAGTGGATCGACTACAAAAATGGGGAATCCAGGTTGCAAAGGAGTGTGTACTATGTGAGACTGATGCAGCAGAAACTCTAGACCATTTCTTCTTCCAATGCTCTTATTCTCAATTCCTATGGAGGACAGTACTTACTTGGATGGGATTCACCAAACTGATTGGCTCTTGGGAAGCTGAGGTAGTATGGATGGTCAGAGAACAACAGGAAGAAATCCAATTTACACTGCACTGGGTATCACATTTGCGGCTGCAGTTTATCACACATGGATTGAAAGGAACGCAAGGAGATTTCAACAACAAAAGAGAACCAAGGAAAATAGAGTTAGAGAAATAGTATTGATGCTTCATACAGTAGGCCAGAATTGTAAATGGCAAAGAGTATTAATGATTTTGAATAGTTTCACATGTTAGCAGGTTGTACACACTGAAGGATACACACTGAAGGGCCTATGCTAACTCACAATTCCAGTGAGGTAACAGAAGGGGACAGTGTATAGGAATCCATAGAGTATATTTTTGAGACTGCCTGACTCTAGAGTCCAATGAGCAGGATGTGTAAATACTTCCACTTGGTTGAAATAAAATTTTACCTTTCGACCAAAAAAGAAAAAAAAAATAGTGTATAGACACGTTCCTACCAAAAGATACCTTAAATCTGATAGATAGTTCTATTTATTTAGGATAACATTTGATTCAACACATTCCGCAAAACATAGATACCAAGAAACAACGAAGTATAATTGAATCACAACTCAAAAAAAGTGGTATCATTAACAAAGTGAAACAAAGAATACAATCAGTATCTACATATTCTGGAAACAGTTGTCAAAAATTACAAAACTAATTTCGATAAGTTTGTGACATAAACAGAAAGGCAAGACCGGTACCAGCAAGATGCACGCTGATCACACAAGTGTTAAAGGTGAAACAGTCTCAGCTAGAAATGGCACTACCTTAATGTACCTCAAAATTCTGTCCAATTTCTGGTTTTGACCACTAATGGCTGATGTACCATTTCTTTTTTTCTGCGTAATGAGAGTTGAAAGAGCTTCCATGGCAGATTCATATGCGGATGGAAGCTGGAACTCTTGTGAGATATCTTGACTATTTTGACTGAACTTCCCCACAATTTGAGATGACATATTCCTATATCTAAGTCCTTCAGGGTCATAAAGCCAATATATTAGCATGGGAATTCAAGTTGAAATTTACTCCAGTACAGTGAAAAGAATACTATTTCATAACTAATATCATCTTAAATAAGAGTTTTAAGTAAAACACATCTCCAGTGACTGACATATACATGGATGAAAGCAACCCTTCTACCAAGAAAACTTTGTTGTTTTAGTTTAGAATCGTAATTGTACATCTAACAATTGTTTATATATTAAGGAATAGGAAAATTTGCAACTTGAGAACAATCACAACTCAAATGCAAATATCTAAAGCACTAAAGACGCTTCCTTTCCGAAAAATGAAAGATACAACTGTTTACTTGAACTGAGAAATCACTGCAGCTTAACCACCAAAGTCAAACAAAATTACAAAATACCACATGTCATATGGGAGTCAGAAGCAACCAAGAACCTGTTCTCAGTTCTACAAATAGCTTCCAAGAAAGGATTTTTATATCATTGCAAGAGATAAACTCCACGAATGTGAGCTTAGTACCTCCCCCAACCCCCCACACAAAAAAAATCATATACCCAGCCACAAGTCTATATAAAGGGGAGGATGACCAGCTTAAAGCTAGTTAATATATGATGAAACGAGTCCAAATTGAGCAGAATCAATATATTAAACCTCAACTAGTATAATAATTGTGTAATGCTAGTTAAACGCAAAAGGGTATCGAAGGGGGGTAAGCAAAATTGTACCTTGCAGCTTTTTCACACTACAAACTAACTTTCAAGAAAGGATTATTATATCATTTCAACTACTCGAGTACTGGACCTTCAAAGTTTATCACATCCACTAACTAATTCTTTTCGAAGCAAAATGTATAGAGTACAATGCAAAGCAAGATACCTAGCTCACATGTCTAAATAAATGTGGGGACTTTATGATGAAACGAGTCCAAATCGAGCAGAATCAATATAGAATCAACCTCCACTACTTTAACAATTTTAAAACCTCACAATGTTTTACTTCGAATATATGCAAATGCTCTTAAAAATGACATTTTCCAACTTGCCAACCAAACACAAGAAAATGAGTAGAAAAATCATTTATTTCCCAAGAAAATATTTTCTTGGAAAAATTGTCCGTCGTATCAAAACACACCCTAAAGCTAGTTAATTTATGATGAAACAAGTCCAAATAGAGATGAATCAATTATATAATCGAACTCAACTACTTTAACAATTTCAAAACCGTGCCTCTTGCAGAAATACAGCTGCGTACAACAGACCCTGGTGGTCCGGCCCTTCCCCGGAGCCCGCGCATAGCGGGAGCTTAGTGCACCGGGCTGCCCTTTACAATGTTTTGCAACGAATATATGCAAATACTCGTAAAATGACATTTTCCAACTTGCGTACAGAACACAAGAAAATGAGTAGAAAAATCACTTACTCCCCAAGAAAATATTTTCTTGGAAAACATTTTCCGTCATACCAAAACACACCCTAAAGCTAGTTAATCTATGATGAATCAAGTCCAAGTAGAGATGAATCAATATATAATCGACCTCAACTAGTTTAACAATTCAAAACCTCCACAATGTTTTGCAACGAATGTATGCAAATGCTCTTAAAATGACAATTTCCAACTTGCATACAAAACACAAGAAAATGAGTAGAAAAATCACTTATTTCCCGAGAAAACGTACCAAAACACACCCTAAAGCTAGTTAATTTATGATGAATCAAGTCCAAATAGAGATGAATCAATATATAATCGACCTCAACTAGTTTAACAATTTCAACACCTCACAATGTTTTGCAATGAATGTTTGCAAATGCTCTTAAAATAACATTTTCCAAATTGCATACAAAACACAAGAACATGAGTAGAAAAATCGCTTATTTCCCGAGAAAATATTTTCCGTCGTACCAAAACACACCCTAAAGCTAGTTAATTTATGATGAATCAAGTCCAAATAGAGATGAATCAATATATAATCGACCTCAACTAGTTTAACAATTTCAAAACCTCACAATGTTTTGCAATGAATGTATGCAAATGCTCTTAAAATAACATTTTCCAACTTTGATACCAAACACAAGAAAAAGAGTAGAAAAATCACTTATTCTCCAAGAAATTTTCTTGGAAAACATTTTCCGCCGTACCAAACCACACCCTAAAGCTAGTTAATTTATGATGAAACAAGTCCAAATAGTTTCTTGGAAAACATTTTCCGTCGTACCAAAACACACTCTAAAGATAGTTAATTTATGATGAAACAAGTCCAAATAGAGATGAATCAATATATAATCGACCTCAACTAGTTTAACAATTCAAAAACCTCACAATGTTTTGCAACGAATATATGCAAATGCTCTAAAAATGACATTTTCCAACTCGCGTAAGAAACCCAAGAAAATGAGTATAAAAATCGCTTATTTCCCTACCAAACACACCCTAAAGCTAGTTAATTTATGATGATACAAGTCCAAGTAAAGATGAAACATTACATAATCAACCTCAACTAGTTCAATAATTGTTGTAACACTAATAAAATGCAAAAGGGTATTCATAATTCAATGGGGCTAACAAAGATATACCTTTAAGCTTTTTCACCCCATTAATGTGTGTACAAGAAGGCAAGCTTTGAACCATCCATGTAAATCCACTAAGTAAATGGTCTCTTCTAATTTTAGAATGACCCATAATTTCTTGACCCAAATAAAGATTATTGTAGAATAATACTTGGACCATAGATATTTTAATTTAAAGGGTTAATTTCATTTGGGGGTGCTTAAAATTCTCAATTCTTGAACCCCATAATTTATTTATTTTTCTTTCAGTCTCTTGTGGTCGTATAGATGACCAACGAGAAGATGAGAAATACTACCAATTTATTTACTTTGGGTAAAATATATAAGGTTAAAAAGGGAATGTGGAATTTCATGAGGGAATTTAACGGGAAGACCAGCTAGCTTCAATTTAACGAGATATACATATATTGTATATAACCAGTGTATATATTTTGACTAGCGCTCATAATTAAGTTAAGTCGACGGGACGAAAATGAAAGAATCCTATAATTTATTAAGGAATTCTGATTTAAGTAGAGGGATAAATGAGCAAACAGAGGTCGTTAATTTTTTATTTATTTTTTAAATTAAAATAATAAGAAACTAACCCGAAATTAAGTGAGGAAATGCGACCCCAACAACATTTATTGCAGCACCTGAAGAGATGCTAGAAAGCGAGACTCTTAACTGAACGCCAAATTGACTAAACCATCAGCTACTAAATTCTTCAACCCCATAAATTTTTTTTTTTCTTTCAGTCTTTTGGGGAGAGCACATTGTGAAGCTATGGTTGTATAGATGACCAAGGAGAAGATGAGAAATACTACCAATTTATTGTAGTTTGGGTAAAATAAGATATAAGACAAATGTGGAATTTCTTGAGAGAATTTAGTAGGTGTTTGGCCGTACAATTTGGAATTATCATTTTATATTTTAATTTTAAATTAGTTTTTATTTTAGGAAATTTGCATAAAATTTCAATTCAACGTCATATCATTATTTCAAATCTCAAAATTCCAAAAATTAGGTTTGGTATTTCAAATTGTGATTTTTAATATTTTTGAAATTTTAAACTTGACTCATAAAAAAATTAGGATAAGGTCTCCTGAACTTTAGTCAAAGTTACTACGATACACCTATCATTTTCAGGGGTCCTATTACCCCCGTAACTTTTTTAAAACAGAACAATTACAATCTTAAGTGCTAACGTGGTAAGGAGAGTGTATTTCACTGTCTTTGTCTTTGAGAGAGTGAGAAGCATAAAATCTTGCACGTGTTATTTTTTAATGGGTACTTCATATTTAATTACACCTAATTAATTATCATTAAAGTTTAAAGTGTTTTTCTAAGCTGATATGAAAAAAATCTAGTTTTCCAGATTTAGTTTTAAAAAACTGGTTTTCCACATTAGAAAAAATAATAATTAGTTTTTCCAATTTTTATAAAAATTCATATTTTTCACATTTTGACAAGGAAAAACACTTCTTCCAGATTTTTTTTAAAAAACAATCCAAATTTTATTTGAAAAATAAAGATGTCCTTAAAAAAATGAAAATCAAGATTTTTAACAACATTTGTTTAAAAAAATCCAGTTTTTCATATTTTTAAAAAATCCATTTTTTCCATATTTAAAAAAAATATTAGCTTTTTTTTAAAATATCCATTTTTAATTTATTTGTTTGAAAGAAAATTCAGTTTTTCAAATTTTTTAAAAAGTTGCCATGTAAGTGAATTTTTTTTTAAGAGATAGAAAACAAATAGATATACATGCGGCAAGGAGAAGAACTCCTAAAAAGGAAAGGTGTGTCATAGCAATTACGATCAAAGTTCAGGGGTAATAATGTCTTATCTTAAAAAAATTCATAAGTTCGTAGATATTTTCTTGAAATGTAAAAACTTGACTAAGTAACAATATTGATTCGTTTTTTTAGTTATTTGATCGAGAACGCATACTCGACATGAACAAATTGTTCATACCATGTCATGACATAGGTGAATACATAGGCTAAACTATGGGGCATGTGGACCAATTCTCTCTCCGTAAATATTGAGAATAAACACACATCCATTCATCACTCGTCTTCAATGGTAGCTAGGATTTCAGATGAACAGAAAGGAAAAGTGAAGAACTCATCCAAAAGTGAAGAAGAGTCTTCGGAATCAACGAAGTCTCTTGTGATGTCTAGAAGGGTCAAATGGGCCAGTCAAGCCGGAGCAATAAGTTGGGTCATTCTTTCAATCCAAAACAAGACACAAGCAGCAAAGGCCCAAATGACACAAGCAGCAACAGCCCGAATGGGAAAAACATATTCAACACCTGTGACAAAATTGGACAGTTGTGATTATTCTTAAAAGCTTCCAATGTATAAACAAAATTAGTTATTTGACAACCAAAAAGAAATAGACAAAATTGTATAGAATTTATGATTGAGTTTAAATTCTTTATTCATGCACTTGTATAAAATACCCAGTCCTGATATAGAAATATACAACAAGAAAATTTCTTTACACTGTTTCTTATTCAATGTTCCATAGTAAAATTAGGTATTTTATGTATATATATTTTTAAAAAATTGGTATGATATTATCTGACACTCATGCTACAAGAAAGCTAAATGGTTCACTTATATTGAATGTTGAGTTATTTACCTAAAGGACTACGGATCAATTTTCATTTGATTTTTTTTTTTTGGTGGTGCACTCATGCTCTAAAACCCTAGGTTCGCCTCTGTTATGTGGTGTGATTTTATTAAAGAGTAGTTACACTACAAGTCATATATATATTTTTAAAATGTCTTTTAGTAGCGTATTAACTTTGTTATGAATTATGGTTTGCTCATTTGTTAGATTGTATAAAAATTGAAAAAATCTGATAGTTTTCACAATTTGTGGATTTTCATGTTTATAAGAAAAATACAATTTAGGAAATATAAGTTACACGTTCAAACAAAACTTTCTAATGGGGACTTTTTTCCAAAATGTAAATGGAATTAGAGGGATCGAGTTAGGTAGAGAGGACAATGGAACACATGATAGATAGCGTAGACTTCAAAGTCAATTACACTAAATACTTCTATCTTGGATAGTAGTATTTCAAAGTCAAACACTTAACACTTCTAAAAAAGGACTGTCTGATGCACAAAACATTTCGTGTTAGCGAGGTGGAGTAATGGGCTCACCTCAAGGGCGTGATGTAGACAGTCTAATTTAATGCGAGCATTAGTGGCTACTTCCGCGGCTTGAATCTCTGACCCGTCACACTTATACTCTTAGGGGTCGTTTGATTTGAAGACACGTTATGGTGGGATTAGTTATGTCGAGATTAATTATGCTGAAATTAGTTATACTAGGGTTATTTCTTATTGATTGTTTGGTTTGTTATATAAAAAGTAACGTGTATTGCATAATTTCTAAGAAAAAATTATTTGTTTACAAAAACATCCTCCACCTTATTCAGTAGAAAAAAGATTTGAGGGACCTCAGGGCTACTTTTGACATTTTTGTTGTTTTATTGTAGGATAACTAATCCTGCAATTGTTATTTCACCCTCTGCTTGGGATAACTTATCCTGGTACTATTTTTAATCTTGGGATAACTTATCCCAATATTAGTAATCAAACAAGGGATAAGGCAGTATTAATTTTTAATCCCATAACTATTTTTCCTTACCCATCATACCAAACGACCCCTTGTACAATTAAAAAAAATATATATATTTCCACCCCTTACACCATATGAGGTATACTTGAAACTATAGCCAAACAATATTTGACAAATATTTTGAGAAACAGGGAAAAAAAATCTATCCAACCAGCTATATTGCAAGAGATGGTGCCCATAAAAGGTGTATAATCGTCCCTGAAGCAGGATGGGCTTATAGTATAATGTAAATTATAGAAATTTATGGAGAAAAACAAAGGCGGATCCAAGATTTTCTCACAATTGAACCCAATGCTCTTTTGCAATTATGGATTTAGGTATTTTCACATCTGTCTATGCTTTGTGCAAAAAATGATGGATTAGATCATATAGACAAGAATAGATTAGAATTTTGAAGAAATGAAAACTTCTGCTATGTTTCTCCTCAACTGTCAATAACAAACAGCATATATATACATTAATCCAAAGTTAATTCTCAAATTCCATTCTCAGAAATATTCACATTTTTTCATATTTATCAGATCAGTTTGCTCATGTTTTTATCTGTGCATTAGAGGGACTCTGCAAATTGAGGAGCTCCTAAGTCAAGCTCTTGTTTCATGACACAGTTCATAAACCAGTCACTGCTGAAAGTCCATATTCCCTTCTTTACTGCTGACAATGCTTCATCCATGTCTTCTTCACATGCGATGAATATGGTTTTAGATTCATCTTTCACTTGATCGAGTCCACATATAACCTGAGAATTTGATAAGAAATGCACGTCATAATATGGCAGAGGACTTTTTTTTTTTAATAAGGTAACATATTGCAGAGGAAATTAAACATGTCCATTGCGATAAATATTGTATATAACTAGAAGTGCCTATAAAAATAGATGCCCCATAAAGGGAAGTGTGATGCACTAAGCTCCCCCTATGCATGGTCCCGGGAGGGCCGGACCACATTGAGCCTTACGCACGCAACCTTACCTTGCATTTCTGCAAGAGACTGTTTCCATGACTTGAACATGTGACATCCTGGTCACAGTGGTCACAGGGACGCAACCTTTCCCCTTCTCCAATGGATGCTTAATGGAGCTATAAAATGTAAGGATGCCATAGAACAAAATTCTCCCAAGAAATTTGGCCAGTGTTCTTTCATTTCCTTTAGTTTCATTTTATCCTGCAGTGCTGGTGTTCTTTCAAGTTTGACATGATTTTGGAACATAAACATCATTTTTTACCAACTTTGTAAGTCCAGAACAAGTTGGGATCAGCTATATGAATCCAGAAAAAACATTTTGTATATTCTGAAAAATGCTATCTCATTAAGTAAATGTTAAGTTGTTAACTCACATTTCCTCCTGCAGATTTCACAATGGCTGATAAGGTACCAACTGGAGGAAGAACATGAGCTGCAAGACATATGTCATAACCCTTGAGTAGAGCTTGGGGATATGTTTTTG
Source organism: Lycium barbarum (assembly GCF_019175385.1). Taxonomy (NCBI): domain Eukaryota; kingdom Viridiplantae; phylum Streptophyta; class Magnoliopsida; order Solanales; family Solanaceae; genus Lycium; species Lycium barbarum. The sequence continues at coordinate 112,146,727 of NC_083346.1, read as the reverse complement.
CTCTAGTAACTGCCCCTTTTAGCTCAGTTCTGTACTTCAGTTCATAGTCTTCATCCCTCAAAATAAATGGCATTTCATCTGAAAAAACCAGTGGGACTGATCAACAAATGTCAAAGGTATTCCAACTAAGGTCATAATTAGCAGTTTTGACTCACCTATAAATTTGCCAATCCGGAAGCTTTCTTTCAACCAACTTGGTGACAGTATCCAAGCTCTGATCACATTCTCACAAGACCAAGAACAAGAAAACAAGCAATCAAATTTAGAAGTCTAGCTACTTACAAGATACAAATTCGGGAAACCAAAAATAAAGCTGGAAGAACAAGAAATAGAAGTAAATAAATGAAGTATTGTCTATATATTAAAAAAAAGTAAAGACAGTAGGCCTGAGTTCAAAAATCCCAAGGACATTTGAATAGTATCTTAGCGTTTTGGCACCACTACGCCCCATTATTTCCAGCCATGATAATCAGATTTCACATAGGTTTGTATATGCATAAAATGCTCCCTAATTTCTTATTTGCATGTGCTGTGACAATTTTGTACACGCTCTTAAGATGTCCATCTTGGACAAAATATCCTTTTCATGAAGGAAAGCTGAAAGTAAACTTAAGAAAGAAATGCTCATCAATCAACCTGAAATAATCCAATAAATTACAATTTCATCTTTGATTTGATCGTTCCTCACTGACTGTAGTTCACATGGCCATGGCCAATATTGAGCTAGACTTAAAACCTGGACTTACTTCTGACTATTCTGAACTAGTACTTTAGCCTAATTAACAAAGCTCTATGCTTTTACCTTTCCTGGCTTTATTTTTCTTCCCCTCTCGATATTACTACTGATAAAGAAGGACAATAGGTGACCTAGCTGAAACAGTGGACAAAAGCAAAATAGGAAAACAACGAATCTCAATTTATAGATAGTCAAGAACTCAAGATAGATGAAAATGTCATTAAAGTTGCAGCAATCAGCATCTGGAGGAGAAACTGACCCTGAGCAGAGAGCAGAGCAAAAATTCAAGGTTTTCCTCACTTTGCCAGTGACTACGTGTGTGCTTAAACTTCCATCAGAAGTAACATCTCCACCAAGGTCGCCGATTATCTACATAAGCAGCATAAATGTGCATTAAAAGGAAGAATAAAACGAGAAAAATCCCTCAAATCAGTGACAAACATTGTTTACAAATTTATATTAGGAAAGAGGTTAAGCATCATCATCAAAAACATACCCAGTAAATTCCCACAAGTGTTGTCGGGGGAGGGTGGGGTGTACGTAGACCTTAGAACAGTACCCGGGAAAAAAGTCGGTAATTGGAGCATACCTTGTTTAAATTTGCCTTTTTACTATCATCAGCAATGTTCATCAGCATGATTCTGAAGTTTGTCCCTCTTGAAGAAATGCCTTTACTACAGTGACCTTCATTTGTCAAATTAACTGCTGTAGCTTCTTCAGCATTCTTTCCCAGAAAGTGGCTTGTCAAACTGTTGTTAGGAGTAATATCTACCTGACATTTGCTCTTAGAAACTGCACAAGAACTATTCCGCATAACACTTTCTAAACTAGTGTCATTAGCATGCAAGCGGCAGTCAGTTTGATGACCTCCCTTTATTTTTTTGGATTTAACAGAAGTGCATGAGGTTTCCCAAGTCCTCTTCTTTGATCCTGATGCTGAACAGGAACATCTCTTCAGAAAAGCTTGGCTTTCGCTTTCCTTGAAAGCCATGTGCCCGTGCTTGCTGCTCCCGACAGCACCATCTCCAGGTTGAAGGCCTTGGCAATCTTGAAAGAAATACAGAAATGAGAATAATGATACGCATGGATGGATTAGTCGTAATATTCTGTAGACTTAATTTCTATCTTTTAAATTCAAAAATTGCTAAAGCTAATGTTGATGTAGACAGAAATTTAAGGGTTATAAGATTACCAGTCACCATGGAGCTAGTAACTTGTTTTGATGTGTAACAAATAAGTAACAGTTGGAAGGATAAAAAAACTTGCCATGGAGTTGATACGGGATGAAAATTAAAGGTGATAGCTTCACTTACCATAGTAGTTAGATGTCGTGCTTTTAGTTGCCTGATTTCTGTGCTGGGAATGGTCATTTCCCTCAGACAGAGTATCCTTTTGCTCTTGGAGAACTGGAGATTGGCAATCCTCTTCTGAAGGCTTTAAGGGGAACTTCAGATTTAGATACACTGCAGATTTCTGTAAGTTATCCTTATTGAAATGAGAAATCATGAGATCTGAACCACCAGGGAAACACAATGCTTTCCGAATATCAGCCCTAATAGGGAGCCTGCGAGCTCGGCCTTTTGTGTCGACTTGACCAATAACTGAAAAGCCCTACACATATTGCTTAATATCATAAAGTGTAGTAACAACAGTGTAAGCATGTGCTCACCAGATGTGTAATTATTATCAGATGGCAGTACAGCCAGCATCTATGCACCTCTTTGATTTGTGTTATCACTTATCAGTATCAAACTATTCATGGGGAATGCAGAGGGATCTATCAGAGGGTAAATACCAGGATGCATTTTGATATATTTGGTTTCTGATTTGATAAAGTATCAAAAATATGAAACTTGTCTTATAAAGCATGCTTTTTGGGAGTCTTTTGTATTAAGAAAATACAAAAGATATTTCTCAATCTCATACAAGCATTCATTGAAGATTTACCTGCTTAAGCCAAAATCCTTCAGACTCCTTATCTCCCCAGCAAAGTATTGTTCGAACACCGACATGTTGCAATCTTTTCCTCAGCTCCAAATAGATTAAGTGACCAATCCCCTGCAAGCTCAAGGTGTTAATATTGTCCCAAGTTCCTATACCATTGAGCATTATCAATTATGGAATCAAAATTAATGCATGCAGTTGTTTAAAAGCATCAAAATGTTAAGGTTTTTGAACCTACAAAATAGTGCACCTTGTAAGAAATTCAGAATAGTTATGAAGGAATTCTTGAATGATGTATACGATGTTATCTAAAAGCTTAAACTGTTAATGATGGATAGTCTTATTTGGTTAATTTGGGTCTGTAATAGGCATCTCTCCTATAAAGGACAGAGAAGAGTAAATAAAGAAGAAAAAGTTTAACAAGTTTAAACAGAAAACTACATCTATGTTTGTCCCAAAGTTCACAGTTCTGACAGCAATATTTGCAATTTTGCATTCATAGCTCTTGAAAGCATGAGATAAATGACTACATTCTTAAGCCAGACTATGAATCAAAGCGACAATCACAAGTCAACATTAATCTATATATTATTAAAAGGAGAGGAAAAAGCCCTCTCCTTAAGCCAACTGGCATAACTATAAAAAGCCAAGAGGCATTATTAAGACAAAGCAAACTACCTTTCTAACTAATAAAACTTCTCAATTTTAAATTTTGAATTTTAAATTGATAACCTGGGAATTTAAATTAAAACATCTGAAAAAAAAACTACATAAACCATTTCGAGCGGTACACAAAATCGTGCATATAGTGACAGAAGCCCACCTTAAAATGTGGTAACTGTACTTAACCGTGCCTGCTTAAATGCCCTTTTCCAGAAGGACACGTCTAATTGTCTTTTAGTTTACTCAGTTGTCCTCTACATTTCACCATTGTAAGCTTCAAAAACTTCTTTTTCTTTGGTTATTCAACTTTATTTGCAGTCTTGCAGGAAATTGCATCCTTTTTGTTTGTGCAACAAAGTTAAGATTTTAAATCTCCTTAATACTTATTTGATTGCTTTCATACAATTTGACACCTTTTTGCTCCATGTTTTTGTCCATTCAGCAGATTATTGACGAATTGCCTTCCTTTTAGGACATCTTAGTTTCTTCCTAAAAATTTGAATTGGAAGAACAAAAAGAACTCAATGATAAGCATTATCCGGAATACACGGTAACAATATTACAATTATCTAGAAGATAAAAAAAAACTTAAAGCTGCTACGGCGCATTAGGGTTAGTATGATGAATGACAACCAAAATGGTTCCTTATCAAAATTTCATTATACGAGCCAGTGTACACATTTCCTTAACAAGAGAGACTTTAGTACTATATCCTTTCTAGTTCACATTCAGTAAAAGTAAAAATAGCTACCATTTCAAGCAGTTTATACGTATGTCTTATACATCATTACTAATCAAAGCACTCGCAACCATATAGACGTGACTATTAATTTCATTTACGCAATCTTTGTAGAAATATTATCAGTATGGATTTAGTTGTATGTTACTAAGAGAAAGGCTTCATATAATAGGTTTTAATGTTCCCCCAATTCAAATGCTACCCGACACTGTAATACCAGCTTGATGTGCTTGCCTTCTGCAGCACCATCGTCTGTATAGATAAAATGTTGGGCCATTTTGATTTGTTTAACCCTCTTTGTTTTGTAATACGTTAACGATCATCAACTTCTATTTGCAAGGAGGAAGTGCAGATATGTCCATTCGTCCTTCAAAATCATTCAAGGTGCAGTTTATATCTTTTCAGTTGAGGAGTTGAATTTTTTATTTTTTTTTGCGCCCTATGAGTCGTGCTTATTTTAATGGTCAACTTACTTGTATTAGCCGCTGGCAACACCTAACAAGGATGAAGTTTAGCCGCTGGCAACACCTAACAAGGATGAAGTATTTTCTTAAAAGTCGATGAAGGTGTTATTTGGGAAACAACTGAAAATCTTTTGATGGGAATGTCAATCTACCTGTTATCACATGGTACAAGTCTTTACGTTATCAAAACATAATATGGTTAACTTTTCTGTTCACAGCTACTAATTTCCGGCTGGAATCAAATTCACCCTGAATTCAAATCCAGATTTAAGTGTCCTATTATAGTGGAAGTATCCTATTATGGTGGAACCATACTTCCACAACATTCAGTTATTTCAATTTACATTTAAACAGGGATAAGATTTAAAAAAAAAAAAAAAAACTGATTTACAGATTTTTTACATTAACTTTTTAAACTTAAAAATAAGTTATAATTTTATGTAATTTGTGCGGTAGATGAAATCAGGGAGCCCTAGCCAGCAGTTGCTGGCAACACAATCAACAATTCAGGATTCGTTTACTAGGTGAATGAATGAAGGCAACTGATAAATGAAATTGCCGCTGCCAGTTCCCTTTCTTTTAGATCCAGAATTAAAAGGTTAAAAGTGATAAAACCTTATACTATCTACTAAAGTTGTTTGGCTTTAAATTTCCTCTTATTTTAACTGCATATTTTGTGGATTCTGCCTTCCTGAAATTTCTACTAGATGTGACCAGGTAAAGGCTCAGGACAACTTAGTGAAGCCTTTTCACTAGATGGTAGATTCTGTGCTGTCACTTCATTCTGTTTCTCAAGCATACTATTTGGAGACCCAAACTTAATTACCTGTATTCTTCTTACTTTAATTTTGTGTAGCTTTCAAGGAAGGACATGTAGCTACATCTAGAGGAAAGTTTGTTGATAGAATTGCATGTGAGAGCAGGATTCTTAATCCGTGTGCTTTGTTTACCATTAAACTATATCTGCGTGATTCGATGTTCCGTCTTTTTGCTGATTAGAATTGTTCCTTTGTTAGGCATGAGAGGAATTATCTGGTGAAAACATCTTGCAGATCAACTTCTTACTGCACCCAATCAACTTTCAATCCAGCAATAGGATATTATTGTTGCTATCCCGTCAACTGAGCTCTTATCAAGTAAAAAGTAGTGATGGTATGTTGAAAAATCAGAACATAAAATGTTTTCTTACAAGCTCCGGATCAGCATCCACGGAAGCCATGTGCACAGAATGAGAACCGGGGATACTGTAATCGACTGTGGAAGTTGGTTTGCTATGAGATAATATCTAATTTTTATACAGCATGGTCAAATTGTTCAAGAAAGATTCACGAGCTAGCTTTCTGGAAAAAGAAGTGGGAGTTCATCCAGCCAATGAGCTTAAGGGATTTAGAGACTGCAGTAAATTTGCAGGGAAGCAGAAGAGAGACACGACTACTTGGTCTGTACCGTTTGTGCATAGTTTAGATATTGGTGAAGTCTGAAAATTTCAATCTGTCCACCATGCATCCTTGGTAGCAGTTGAATTTAGTTTTTGAAAACTGTGCATAATTGGTAGCAGTTGAATTTAGTTTTTGAGAATACTGAAACTTGCGTAGAGACGCAAATGATTGTACTTTCATAAAGTGATATTTGATTCTAATACTTAACTGTGATCTTAGATAACTGTATGTGAACTTTTTGTGGACGGACATGTCTCCACACAGGGATATATTACCCAATTTTACTTGCTCACGTTGGGCCATTGAATGTGATCAATATATATGCTTTCTGAGTGTTAAGTGGGACAATATTATGTGGTATATGTTCACAAGTTCAAAAGTGATTAAGAGTTCTAAATTTGGTTTTGTTGAAATACACAACTAAACACAAACATGAATGAATAGGAGGTGGGAAAAGGTCTAATGTAAACTATGCTTCTTTTTGAACTATTGAGAAGAACGAAGGACAAAGAATAGAACTTGAAATCTGCATATGAATCATTTTTGCGTTTCGGAACTTTAGCTATTAAAATGCATATTGTTTACTCTTTCACACTTTTATGATCTATTTGGTTTTGTAATACTCAAGTTTGTATACTGTTACCCAATTATTTGGTATTGTTGTAAAGCAATTGTTGATAGAATACACCATAAGATATGTTGAAGATTAGTAAGGTATCATTTTGTATAAGTAAAGATCTTTTTTTCGTGACATAAACTTTTAATGCTATATAATTAAGATTTAAAACTAAAAGGTTTCCTTTTTAGAAGTTAAACTATAAGTCTTCATTTTCCTGATAACAATTGGTCTTTCCTTGCAAGATTTAAAATAAATGACTAATATTATTCCCAAGAAATTTTAATGTGATAGTGAAAAGAGATTAAGATCAAGAGCAGTATTCATATCTTTCTATTCAACAATCTGGATGAACTTTTTCTCTTATCCTGGTAAGTAATTTTATGGATTCATCAACATATATACTCTGACTATTAATTGCACATGGCACAGGATCTTACGACAATAAGAGGAGAAAATGGTTTCCTTCCAATCAATGATCATGGATCAAATGGTTTAAATTTTAAATAATATGATCAAGCAAATAAGATGATATTGTTTTATAATTTTTCTCTCTAACACTTTCCGCGTATCGCGCAGGTACTATACTAGTTCATATTAAAGCAAGGGAACAACTAGATGACCTTGAGTTGGTACACCGATTTAACAGCCGCAAGAGGAACCTCAGCAAATTGCATGTCAGCTGGGACTATTTGATAAGTGATTGCAGCAATGACCTTGACACAATGAAAAGAGAGAGAAAAAAAGATTAGATGTAGATTTCTGTTTAAGCAATGTGCAGTAGATCATAACTACTGATATAAGGGACAGACTATTGTATGAAACCAGCAAATCTTCACAAACACACTGACTTCTACACTAAAGTAGTAATGTTAGAACATAGAAATCATCTATATATATGCCATCAAGCTCGATGACCTGGAGGATGGAATTTTTTAATTCCATTTATCCCACCTAGCACATAAGTACAAGTGCAGCAATGCTTGAGTGTATACCTGCCCAGGGTCTATGTCATCCTTGGTTTTCAAAACTAGCGTGCAGTACTTCCTGCAAAAGCAATCAACATTCAAAATGCAGATTATAATTCGTCCTAAAATTTTGTGAAATCCAGCATACTTTGATAATTCTTATTGCAAAAATGATACCCATTTGATACACATCTTTCAAGGAATTGTGATTCTTTTCCTGTGTTTGCAGCATAGTTCATGGCTGGAAGTTCTTTTGAATAAAATTTCAATACTTCCTGCCACAACATAGACAGAAAACAAGTGAGGATTATAGAAGGAAAGAGCTCAGTGTAAGTAATTAGAATGGCCAATTTGTCTACAACTATTAAACTGGCTAAAAGACAAGCACAGCATCAGAGCAAGTAACACAACCTTCATCTGGCACACAACACATAATGTGCTATGTTCTTATTTTGTCAATCAATGGACATAGAAAGGGCAATTAATCGCAAAAGCACAGACATAACAGCTTTCCCCTATCACCCTATGCCACGCTTTTTCCCTATTACTGATGCATCTATTTGTCGATGCTCTACACAAACATATTAAATTATGGTCCGACGCACACTTAGAATGCCAGACACCATTTCCTGGCAGAACTCTGTTGAGACTTGAGTATTGACAGAGACAAGCAGGAAGTTATCTTCGCAATACAGAGCTAATATTAACCAAGCAATCATTTACTTCAGAGAATGGTACCACCAGATTTGCATAATGCTGGAAACAAAATTCCAATCAAATTCTTCTAATTCTTCTTATCAAATTACCATTTCATTTCTTAATTTACTCGACAAGTTCCAAGCACAAGAGCAAGACTCGTGAAAAAGTTGTGTCCAAGAACTAATCTAAAGGAAGTATCATACGTAGAACAATACACATTCACTACAAATAGTCTAATTATGGTGAACGAATCAAGCAAAACGAACGAAAAGAACTAATAAAACTAACCCGAACTAGGTTGGCATTAAGGATATTTAATTGAATTGAATATATAATTATACACTCCATACAAAATACCTATAAACAAACATAGGCATACACACACATAAAAGAAAGAATTACCTGAAGTAGAGACTTGGTTTTCCCATCATCATCTTTGGGATTAATGAGCACGAAACAGTAATTTCCTAATTGTCATGACCCCATAACCAAATTGATCATTTCACAAATCAAGAAAACCAGTAAATACAACAAACTCATTAAAAATGAAACAAAAAATGAAAGAAATTTATCCAAAGTAAAAGACTCCATGCTCCATACCATTTTCCTCATACCCAATATTTATAGGGCTTTTGGCTTCCTTTGAACAATTCCCATCATCCACAACTACAAACACATTAACATTAGCAACCACTCACTTTATAATACTACAGATACATTAAGGGTGTGTTGGGAATGACGGAAAATGTTCTCTTATTTTCTCTTGTTTGCTTGCACTAAATACCTCGGACAATGTTTTCCTCAAAATAGGAGAAAATGTTTCCTTAAAAATTTAAAAGAAAACATTTTTCGAATCAATAAAAACACGCCAATACATCCCCCAATCCACCTCCCGCACTATCCACCCCACCTGCACCTTTTCACCCACCCCCACAACCCCCCACCACCTCCCACCCCACCCCTTTCACCCACCTCCACCCACGACCCTGCAGCCTACCCCACTTCTCACCCTGCCTACTCCACCACCGGAAGTTGCACTCCAATTTCAAGAACCTCATCATGTTTTGCTTTGCTTTGAATATATACAAACGCTCTTAAAATGACATTTTTCTACCAAACACAAAGAAAAAGAGTTGGAAAATCACTTATTTCCCGAGAAAATATTTTTTTAGAAAACATTTTCGAGTCATACCAAACACACCCTAATTTAAGTATTACATCCAGATGGGTAGTAAACAAGAAGGAAAAAAAGGAATATTACCAGAGATTTTGATTTTGGAATTCTTTGACAAAGTGATAGTGAGACTATTTTCATTTAATTCTGAGGCAAACTTCCCAGATTCCACAACAACCTCACAATTTCCTTAAAATAACAAAAAAGAAAATGAAAATTAAAGATTTTATGAGAAAATAATTGAACTGTTTAACAGGATAATTTTGGTTCTTTCTTACCAATTGGAATGGGATTAGAAGATAAGCTAGAACATCGTTTTTTCGGTGCCATAGAAATATTTTTTAGCTAATCATTTGCCTTATTTTTTTTTTTTTATGAGTAATGGAGACAAATTATTGGTGGGAAATGCAAAGTTTCTATATTTATAAAAGGAGGAATTAAGCGGGAAAACAGAGTGATTTTTTAATTTTGTTCCCCATTTTATTTCTTTATCTGATTTTGACTTGACACGGATTTTTATAGCATGTTTGGAGCGAAAATAGAATGATGTTTCGTTGTTATAGTAAAAAAATGTATAAGATCAAGTTTTTCAGTTTTAATTACCAAATTTAAAGCTTAATCAAATTTTGTATAACGAAGGAAAAAAAAATTAATGATAAAAATACATATATTCGTATAATATTCTTAGTCATGAATAGTGTATTAAATGATCAAATATTTGATCAAAATCTCTACACTTATTATTGTAATCATAGATATTCTATTTTTATAAAGATGGTTAATTATTATATTACTAAAAAAGAAGATAACTGTTATATGGGGGTAATTTTACAAAGAGTATACTTTTATGAAGTTGGTTGTTGCTATTATATGTAAAATGTTATTATAGAAAAGTAAATTATAACATAAAAAATCGATTTCAAAAAAAACTTAGTTGTTATAGAGAGGTGATTGTTATATGCGGATGTAGTTATAGAGAGGTCTCACTGTCAGGGTGTATGTTGCCTTAAAGGTGGGGTTCAATTAAACCCCTAACTCTCGATGCAGAGCATAAATTTGTGTAAAAAATTATTAAAATTGTAATAAATTATTTTCTGAGAAAATATTTTCTAGCAAAACATTTTCCGTCATGCCAAACACACCCTTATTTTAAGTATTACATCCAAATGGATAGTAAACAAGAAAGAAAAAAAAAAAATATTACCAGAGATTTTGATTTTGGAATTCTTTGACAAAGTGATATTGAGGCTATTTTCATTTAATTCTGAGCTAAACTTCCCAGATTCCACAACAACCTCGTAATTTCCTTAAAATAACCAAAAAAAAAATGAAAATTAAAGAGTTTATGAGAAAATAATTGAACTGTTTAACAGAATAATTTTGGTTCTTTCTTACCAATTGGGATGCGATTAGAGGATAAGCTAGAACATGGTTTTTTCGGTGCCATAGAATATTTTTTAGCTTATTATTATTATTTGCTTTAGTTTTTTTTTTTTTTTTTTGAGAAATGAGAAAAATGGTGGGAAATGCAAAGTTTCTATATTTATAAAAAGGAGGAATTAAGCGGGAAAACAGAGTGATTTTTTAATTTCATTTTTACGTGGCACAGTTTGAATTTTAAAATTACCAGATTAATTTTGACGGTGAATTTGGGTACGAAATTTTTAAATTTCTTGAAAAAATTTAGAGATAAGGGTCAAAAGCATACCTTAACTTTCAGCTTTTTTTTTAGTTTCATACATAAACTATCATAAGGTTGAGAAAACTATCACTATCTAGTTTGCAAAACATACCTCAATTAAATATGTGAACTCAATCTCCAAAAGGCAAGTGAAGCTGAAATTTTCTCAAAAACAATTATCCACATGGCATAAGTAATGCTATAATAGCACCTATATGGAAATTAAAAAATAATATTTTTTTATGAAAAAACTATATATATATATATATATTTTTTAAAAGAATAAATTTGGATTTTAAAAAATGAAAAAAATTTATTTAAAAAGTGGAAAAGTTGATTCTTTTTTTTAAAAAAATGTGAAAGCTAAATAATCAGTTTTCTCATTATTTTTTTTTAAAATAGCTTTTCTATTTTTGAAACTATTTTTTTTATTTTCTATAATTCTTGTTATTTTTTTACAAATATTATTTTTCAGTTTGTTTTTAAAACAAATAGTTTTTTTTTATTTCCATGTAGGTGTCATTGTGACATTAGTTATCCATATGAACAACACTTGACAACATTTTTATATAAAATGGAGAGCGTAGATCACATGACATTCAAGAATAATTTGAGGTGTACTTTGCAAACCAGATAGTGATAGTTTAGGTAATTTTCTCAACTTTCTGATAGTTTAGATATAAAACTAATAAAAGGTGATAGTTAGGGTGTGTTTTTGACCCTTATCTCTAAAATTTACATATTTGGAAAATTGATAGAAAGTACTACTATAAGTGACACTAGTTAATAATTTAAGTTTTGTAAAGGGCATATGAATAAATCGCGATAAAAAAAAATTGACTCTCGAAAAATTTAAAATATTACATAAATTGGGACAAAGAAAATTGTATTTTTGGTCTCATGTTACTCGAATTTTAATTATACTTGTTGTGTATGAAGAAATACATTTATCCTTCAATTTATTAAAAATATGTTATATTTCGTCCCCTATTGGTTAGGCTTAGACTATTTTAAAATTATATTGGTCTCAATTTCAAATATGAAATTTAACAAGTAACACATTAACAGTCAAATGATGTAATAGCCTATTAAGTCATTATAGTTGTGAAGATTCATAAATAAGAGGAATTAAAAGTATATATATATTAATTAGTTAAAGATTAAAAGTGCCTAATTAGTAGATTGATTTATTACCAAAATTAGTTATTATAAAACAATAGAAAATTAGTTATCAGTTTTATCATATAACTAGTTTATGTGATTATTATAAAATCGGAAAAAGCCAAATATACCTCTATACTATTGAAAAAGGGCTAAATATACCCTTTGTTATATTTTAAATTCAAATATACTTTATTATTATATTATTAATTTAAGTATGTTCTTATTCCGTTAAAATTGTCCACCGAACATACTAAGGTGACAAAAATATTTAATGAAATGAATGCCCCGTGTCATTACCACTTCATCTTTAGGCCCTGCTTCCCTCTTCCCCCACTAGATTTCCACCTCCCTTACAGTCCTACAACCCTCAACCATCTTCTCCTTCTCCTTCATTTGAATCTCAGGGGCCTTACCAAAACCCAGTTCATTCTCAACCCCAACAGCCTTATTATCCAAGTCTAATTCTTTGTATCCTTCAGTTTATCCAATTTTTATAACCTTCGGACCTGACAGTTCATCATTTGAGCATTTAAATCAACTTCTTCCCCGAAGAAACATATCACTTGAAATTCATGCCACCCATAAAAAAAAAGACTTGAACAAGCAGGTCTTGAAATATGATGAGAAATAGGAAGGGAAATAAACTGATCAAGAACAGGGGAAGAAACCAGGGTATGTCCAGAACCCATTATTATGTGAAGCATAAGGAAGAACCTCATTACAAGAAGAACCCGAGGGATACAAACTAAAATTCCTTGTCATGTCAGCTGTATAATTTTGAGGAGATTGGATCAGGTTAAATAAATGGGTCGGGTGGGTTTCTAAAGAGGAACGGGTATTTTAAATTGGTGGCGGTGAAAAGGGGTGGAAATTTTAGCGGTGGAAGAGAGGAGAAATGACTTAGGGGTGATGGGGTTTGGCAGTATCACGTCACATTCACCTCATTAAATATCATTGTCAGTAAGATAGTATGTTCAAAGTGGACAATTTTAACGGAGAAATGATATATTTGAATCAATAGTATAACAGCAAAAATATATTTGAGCTCAAAGTATAATGAAGGGTATATTTAATTTTTTTTTCAATAGTATAGGGGAATATTTGACCCTTTTCCATTATAAAATTTGCTTGCATATGTCTTTCACCAATTAAGAGCCCGTTTGGATTGGTTTATAAGTTGCCTATAAGTTGTTTTAAGCTTTTTTGAGTGTTTGGCTGACCGGTTTAAAGTCATTTTGTGCATAAAATAAGCTCAAAAAAATAATTGGACCCTTTTGGCTTAGCTTATCTAAAGCAGCTCGTAAGCTGAAAACAGCTTATAAGTCCAAAAAAATAAGTTAGCCTACCTAATTTTTTTTTTTTAACTTATAAACTGCTTATTTTAAGCCCATTCAAACAAGCTCTAAGTAGTAGCATTCAACAATTACTGTACCCAAATCACTTGCCAGCATAAACACCAAAGCAAAAGAGGTGCCCAATAAATTCTAGGCAAAAGTGCAAATATAGCTTTTAAGTTTGTTATTTAGAGCAAATATACCATCATCGCACATATACAGTCAAGCCTCTCTATAATAGTATTGTTGGGTCCGAAATGGCTATTATAGAGATTGGATGTTATACACCTATAACAACATTGGCATTTAAATGATATTTGTTGTTATAGTAAAAAAAATGTGTAAAATCTAGTTTTGTAGTTTTAATTGTTAAATTCTAAACTTAATCACATTTTGTATAACGAAAAAAAATCTTTTTAATGATGAAAATACATATATTCATATAATATTCTTAGTCATAAATAGTGTATTAAATGATCAAATATTTGATGAAAATCTCTATACTTATTATTGTAATCATAGATATTCTATTTTTTATAAAGATAGTTAATTATTATATCACTAAAAAAAAAAGAAAATAACTATTATATGGGGTAATTTTACAAAGAGCATATTGTAATAAAGTTAGTTGTTACTATTATATGTAAAATGTTGTTATATAGATTAAAATATAACATAAATAATAGGTTCTGAAAAAACTTGATTGTTATAGAGAAGTGTTGTTATATGCGGATGCTGTTATAGAGAGGTCTGACTATATACCCCTGGCGTTACACAAGTGGCGCAAAAATACCTTTTCCGCTCACCTTTAAAAAAAAAAACGTTTAGCTTATTTGTTAATTAAAAAAATATCACGTGGCTTATAAAAAAAAAGCAGGGGAAAGGACATAAAGAGTTGTTCGACCCAAACTATTCCCACCGGATGGCCCAAGTTTCTCCAAACCTAAAGTGTAGCAAGCGCGACCTTTTGTGGCGACATTTATTTTTTTTACAAGAAAAAAAATAACTGTATCATTCTTGTATAGAAAGTGTATATATAATTCCAGCATATGTATATAAACTGTATCATTCTTGTATAGAAAGTGTATATAAACTGTATCATTCTTGTATAGAAAGTGTATATAAACTGTATCATTCTTGTATAGAAAGTGTATATATAATTCCAGCATATTTATATAAACTGTATCATTCTTATATAGAAAGTGTATATAAACTATATCATTCTTATATAGAAATTGTATATATAATTCAAGCATATGTATATAAACTGTATCATTCTTGTATAAAAAGTGTATTATACGTATAAAAATATATCATACACATATGTATACGTATAGAAACTATATCATTGTTGTATAGAATATGTATCGCTACTGTATATGTATAGAAAATGTATCATACGTATAGAAACTGCATAATTATTGTATAATATGTGTATAATAAATATATAATTAATGTATAATTAATGTATAATTTATGTTTAATAAATGTATAATTAATGTATACTTACTAATTTTATTGGTTTGTAGTTGATATATTTTAATTTGTTAAGTTTTCGATGATGGTTACTTTAGTATATAAAATGTATTATTGTTGTATAGAATATGTATCCCTATTGTATATGTATAGAAAATGTATCATAAGTATTATTATGCATGTTTTGAGATATTTCTCGAAGGCTCAATCAACGTATAAATATACACATATTATAAATGTTTTGAAATATTTTTTTAAAGTTCAATCACTGTATAAGTATACACATATTATACATGTTTCGAAACATTTGTTGAAGGTTCAATATGAACTTTAACTTTTAGTCGAGACTTTTTCAATTGCCACTTAAAAAAAAAGTTGATCTTTAGTGGTGATTACAGTCGCTAGAAATAGTCCCTTTGTTTTAAGCGGACTTTTAGTGGCGAAAGTCTTTTTTTTTTTAAGGCGTTTGGGCTGCTGGACTGGCCAGCAATTGGGAATAGTTTGGGCCGGCCAGCTCACAATATTAGGTCCAAATTTGGGCTAAATGTGGGATTACTTTAGCCTATTGGTCATTGTATGTCTTTTTCCTAAAAAAAAAACAAGTCTATCCATTTTTTAGTAGACTTATATTCTGAAAGACATGTGACAATAGTTTTTTAGTGGCGTCTGGTTCATTTAAAATGTTTTATCTTCATGCCTTTAAAAAAAATCTACTCATTTTTAAACGAACCAAACCTGATCCACAAAAAAAAAATTATCATGTGGCTATAAAAAAAATAAGTATACTAAAAAAATGAATAGACTTATTTCTTTAAAGTTACGTGACATTTTTTTAACGAGGGGTATACTGTTCTAAATTGCAAAATTGATGCGTATATTTGCACCTTTCTCTAAATTCTAAAATTGGGTTCACATAAAATACTTTTTAAAATTCAAATAATTCGAATCCTTCAAATTTATTAAGTGATTGTATTTTAAAATAAATACACTTAATATTTGAATTTACTATAACAATAACAACATATTCAATACAGTCTCATAAGTGAGGTATGAGGAAAGTGATGTTAAGGTAGAGGGACTATTTCTAATTGACTCTCGACTCAAGTAAAATATACCAGAATAAATCCCTAAAGTGAAATTAACACCTCTATTCTTTTCCCCCTCAAATATCCCTAACGAAAAATATTTAATTAAAGGCAGAAGAATCTTATTCACTCTGGTCCATTTTACTTGTCATTCTAATTAAAAATAGATGGTCTAAAATAGTTGTACATTTAAGGAATCAAGGTATAATTAGTAGTTGTTTGCGTTCATCTTACCCTTATTCAAATTATCCTCTAGTTAATATTTTTCCTAATAGATGTGAAAAAAAAATGACAAATAAAATGGACAGGAGAGAGTAATATTTATGGCCCACCTAAAGGCTGTGTTCGGTATGGAGGAATTTTTTTTCCTGGAAAACGTGTTCTTGTAAAATAAGTGAATTTTTACTTGTTTTCTCATGTTCGGTTGGGTAATGGAAATTAACTGAATTTCTTATTCATTTTTCTCATGTTCGGTTGGTTGGTAGCAAACATTTTTCGGAAAAATACCACCCATGCCCCACCCCAACCCCACAAGCCCATACCACACCAACCCCCACACCCACCACCCTCTAGTCACTTCATCTTCACCCGCCCTACCCCCACACCACCACCCTCCAACCACTTCATCTCCAACCACCCCTATCCCACACCATCACTTTATCTAACCCTCCCAAATTTTCTATTTCATATGTTTTATTTAACTTTTATAAAAGATGGGAAATTTTTTCTTATCCACTCCACCACCACGCACCCCCACTCCACACCAAATTTAACCACTCAAACTTTTCATTTTTTTACATTTTTTATAAAGGTAAAATTAAATATGAAGTAGAAAATTCGGGAGGGGTAAGGGGTGCTGGCTGGGGGTGAGGCTGTAGAAAATCAAAAAAGAATTTTTTTTCAAAACTTTTTTTTTTTGAAGGGCTGGTGGGGTAATAAGGGGGTGTCGTGGGGGTGGGTGGTGTAAAAAACCAACCAAAAAAACTTTTTAAAACTTTTTTTGAGATTTTTTTTTTTGGAGAGGGGTGGGGGGAGGGCAGTGTAGGAAACCCAAAAAAAAATGTTGGTGGTGGGGGAGGGGGGTTGGGGTTGGGGTTGGGGAGGTGCGTGGGATTGTGGGAGTTATTGGACTTTGGTGGTTGGAGGTGGGTTGGGTGGTAGTAGGGTGGTTAGTGAAATGTCAATTGTGGACTTGTTTTTCCTATTTTGATTAGAGAAATCATTTGCCCCATTTTGAAGGAGCTTGTTTTCCTAAATAAAATGTTTTTCAAAATTTTGACCAAACGAACATGAAAAAATTGAAAAACATTTTCCTTCGTACTGAGCACACCCACAGAGAAACAACTTTTCCAAAGAAGGCGACCTATTAAAACCAGGGACGATTGTGAGTTATTGGTCATATTTATGCTTGAGGAGTGCAATAGCTTGTTTAGCCAAGTTTTAAAATCAACATATTTTGAAAAATACTTTTTTAGAAATAATATATTTGGTCAGAACCAGTTTGACTAATTAATCTATATATAATATAAAGCTAGACATAGACAAGATGATGTGGCACATCTCTATGGCCTAGAAAACTATTTATCCTTTTTCTCCTCTTTTTGAATTTTTCCTCATTTTAAAATTAATAAAAGTGTTGTATATTAAATAATTCAAAAGCCACTCTCGAAATTCTCTTAATTACACCTCTTAATTTTCTTAATTACACATTTCCTCCCTGGTTTAATATCGGTACTTAAAATTACAGTTAGTGATGAACCTAATCAAGGTATAGGGTCAGTAAAATAAAGCTTAAAATTCGAGGGGCACGCTAAAATCCATCTTATGATAATTACCAATTTACCATCCATTATTATAATAATTTGTAATGCACTGAATATTACTCCTACAGATTATGTTACTAGCAATACCAAAAGTCACTTTCTTAATCTCCTAAATTACTCTTAATTACACTATTTCCACTCCATTTCTTTTCAATTTAATGTATATTGAATGTGGTATTCATCTGGAATGTGAAGTGCTTAATCTTTGTATATATTAACCAAACAAGACAACATGAATTGGGCATTCACTTTTGCAATTTTTTTTTGTTGTACCTTTGACAGTATTTGATCTTTTAGCTTTCTCAATTCCGACCTTTTTTAATTTCTTCTTGACATAATTGTGTTTCTTCATTAAAAGCCTTTATCTTGCTCAATCTCTATCGCCTTATTTTTGACTTCTCATATTACCTCAGTAATAATATTTGTAAATTTTCTTATCTAGGTGAATTTGAAGAAAGGCTAGTTGCTCGACACAACAACAACATTAGAAATGACTATGATTGGTACACAAGGTAAAAAGAGAATTGTAGCTTTAATTCTTTGTTTCCCAATTTCATTTTTCTTCTTATTTGTATTTTTTTCTTCCTACAAAGATTATTCTTTTGGAAGAATACAAGGAGGCTCCGATTAATGAAAAATGATGTGAGGTAATTTGATCTGACGGATTGCTTTTTCAATTCATTAGGTGTACATATGCTGGCATGCATTTTGTGTTCTTTGCATACGTTGTCTTTGTAAATGTGAATAGAATTTAACATTGAAATTCTAGTCTTGTATTTGCAGTTCTCTTTAAAATATTTTCTTACATTTTTCATCACTAATCATATATTTTTCTCACTCCTCCTTTTATAATATTTCATTTTACATACATTATTTACGTAAATATGAAAAGAATTTTTGTTATTATGTTTTAACTCTTACGAGATGAATAAAATTTAGTTTACTTCTACGTTATGTGTTTAGGTTTTGAAAAGAAATAATTTATGGAAAGTAAGGTGACACGGATGGTGAAAAAAACGGATGCAAAAAACTACTACTATTCTCGCGTGATTGTAATTTTAGGTTACATTACAGACGTCCAAAGTAACAAGTCTACCTAAATTGTATAAATCACGCCTTTCGGTTAGCGTATGTAACCATTATGCTAATCATGTTTATACAATAGTTCTGAGGGAAATTCGCTCTATATATCTTTAAAAATAACTAATGAATATATCCGTGCTTCGCGCGACTGAGAAGAAAAGTTACTCATATTGTTAAATAATCTATGTAATGAAGCAACTTTAATTTAAAAAAAGTTTTTCTTTCAAAAAGACTTCTTATTACACAAAGTGGTGAGTAAAACCATTTTTTTTTCTTGGTGACAAAAATGACAAGTAATCAAATAAGCAGAGCCTAATTGAGAAAAAAAATACACTAAGTTGTAAATTCATGATCTTGAGATTGAACATGTAATAGCACAACTTCCTAACAAATACTTAACTTTAATAGAAGAGTCGGTTGGAGCAAGGATCGTCGTCTGTCCTTGGAATCCGCGACTTAAGTAGTACAAAAAAAGAAAAGTTGAACCAAACTAGTACCGAAAAAAAAAGGATATTAATAGGTTTTACGCACGAATTTCGTGCGTGAAAGGACCAAACTGCAAAAATGCACATTTCACGCACGAAATTCGTGCGTGAAAGGAGTAACTTGCAAATATATAGTTGCCAGCTTTCAAAAATATACTTGGCACCTTTCACGCATGAAATTCGTGCGTGAAAGACCAAATACCATTTTTGCCATTCACGCACGAATTTAGTGCGTGAATGGGAGCAACATAAACCCGTCTCCTCCTTCCCCACCACAGAACCCGACAGTTCGCCCCACCCACCGCCATTAAAGCCGAATTTCGGTGGTCCCCAACCCCAAAAACGTTATTTTCTTGTTTTTTTCAATCCAAAACTCAATATTCTTGGTATATTGAAGTGTAGGACCAAGTTTCTAAGGTTAGATTTTGGAATAGAGCGGCGCAGAGGTCATTTTGAAAACTCAAAAAAACCTTCAATCTAGGTATTTCACTACAAACTTTTTATTACATTGCTAAATATATTATTACCCTAGCGATTGTGGAAGTGGATCTGGCGTTTTACACAATTTTTTTGTGCGTTTTTGGGCAGTGCCCACGCACTGTTGGGACTGCCCTTTATTTTTTATTTTTTTAATTTGTTTATGTATTGTTAATTAGTTAATTATTTAGTAATTGTTTATTTAGTATTTATTAATTGTTTGATTAGCGACTTAAGTATTTATTAATTGTTATACTAGCTATTTTAATTGTTAGACTAGCTAATTATTTATTGAGTTTTTGTTAAGCCAATTGTTTATTTGCTAATAAATTCTTAATTGTTTCATTAGTTAATTAATTGTTTATTTGTTAAATATATTATAATAATTTATTAATATTTTGATTAGTTTCTTAATTGTTTATTTATTAAATATATGATAATAACTTGTCAATTATTTGATTAGTTAGTTAATTGTTTATTTATTTATTTATTTATTTATTATTTACACTAATTGTACGCTAACTAATTGGTAATTATTTGACTTATTAATTTTTAATCTTTATATTTTAGGATTGAAAACCTTTAGTTTAGGATTTATAACCCGTATCTTAGGATTGAAAACCCTAAATATAATTTTCGATAAAAGATTACATAACTAATATTACTTGTTAGTGATTGATTTAAAATACGTAAAATAGATGGATCACCACCCTCTTGATCCGGGGCCTTTCGACCGAGAGTTACTGTATCTTCAGCCCGAGCATAGGTCGCAACATATATGGACATCCGACCTGCAGCCTGAGTCTCAGGTTCGTACCCGGTTAGGAGACTCAGCATGGGAGATCTTAGCTGCTCACCCCCCACATCCTCGTGTCCTAGATATACTACGTCGGCGCAGATGGTATGTTCATATTTTAGATCCACACGCTAGACCACATAGCTACTATTTTAGTCTTTTATTGTTAACTAGTTCAATTCTTTTTACATGCTTTTATATGGACGTCGTATGATCATATTTTGGATCATCTGTCGGCGTTTTGTAGGGCTGGTCAGCACATGTGGATGTCGCGGTGTCCATTGATACATATGGATATCGTTGAGTATCACGCGCCCGACCGCGTGTTACGGCAGTTTGGGTATGTACAAAATATACCCGCGACTACGGTTTGGGAGCATGACCACCATGCTAGGGACGAGCGTGCCGGCGTCGATGATGCATGGCGACTATATATGCAGCAGCAGGTCCAGAGTTGGGATGTGAGGATGACGAGCCTAGCGGTGGTTGGACATGACACTCCGTTGCTGCATTATTTGATCGCTTTAACACGACTTGTATTGCGCACCATTTTAATGCGCAATGTCAATTTCAAGTGCTCTATTTAACTTGAAGGCTTGACGAGTGAAAAACTCATCAACTTCTAAGTCTTACAAGTCATTAAAAAAAAATCAAACTTCATAGAAAAAATGTCTCAAAATGCTTCAACTGTTAAGGTTTCACTATTTTGGGATGGAGATATCATCGAGGACAATTACTCCATTCGTTATAGTATCAAACCAAAAGCCCATGTTAAATTTTCAACAACTTTAAATTATGAAACACTAGTTAGTTACATGCACAAAAGAATGAAAACTACACCCACTGAGTTTGGAATCTCAATAACTGGCAGATATCCACAAACAATATCAAACGGTGTAGTGCGTTATGGCATGCACAATATCAACGATGATGAATCTTTGAGTGATTATTTGAGATCGCCGGAAGAATATCGTGGTTTAGTATTCATTAATGTTCTTGAGATGTATGTTGAAAAGATACCTCGAGAAGAAGTCCCTCAAGTTCAGCCTATTCATGGTAACACTTATGGGGACTTTAGTTCTTATGGAGACATTTTGAGTGGTCAAGTGCCGCTGGAAAATCTAAGCCAGCAATTTAATCAAGCTTACAATGAAAATTGGTAAATATGAATTTTTCATATTATAGCACGTGTTTGTTGCATGAATTGGTCAATAACCAGTTTTCAAATCTTTATAGGAACTATTCTCAAAATTCTCCAGTGATACCAAATATGGATGTTGGTCAATTCTCTCAGTTCGGTGGAGTTGATCATTCTCCACACTATGACAGTGCTTGTGAACGACAATAAGTTCATCACCTTGATATTAAATTATCTGTATATATATATATATATGATGTTGGTATTTAAAATATGTTACTTTTCGTGTAGGAGGATGAATGCACTTGATAATGAAGATTTTCCTAATTATTATGAGTCATCATCAAGTGATGACGATGAAATAGCTAATAATGCAGAGGTAACTGATGATGAAGATGATGATGATGTTCAAGTTGGTATGACCAATAATATTCGTCAAAGCCAAAACCAACAAGAAACAATGCACCACCACGTACCACCACCGATGGCTGAAAACCCAACTTCTGAAAGCCCAATTCAGTGGTATTCTAACAATATCCCTTATCTTGACAGCCTGCAGGGTCGTGATGATGCATTTGTCTTCACAAGAGAATATGATGATAGTCGCCAAAAAACCTGGATTGAACCAAAGGATCTCAACAAAGATCGATGCTACCTTGCAAAGGGAATGTTGTTCGCATCCAAAAAGGCGTTGCAACGGGCTGTCAAAATTTATTGTTTTAAGGACATGATGGAGTTTAAGGTTGATCAGTCAAATACAAAGATATGGAGACTAGTTTGTAAACGACGGTATCAAGGCTGTGAGTGGTTGCTTCGGGGAATTGTTAAGCCTGATAGTATGTGGGCTATCACAAAATTCCGCGAAAGACATACTTGTGATATGGAAGAAAATCGAGCAGATCATTATAATTTAGATACAAACATGATTGCTCAAGTATTACTTAAAGACGTTGCTGAAACGCCAAGGTAACTTATCCTACCTAGTACATTATATGTCTTATATTGATTAAAAGATCGATTACTAAATGTTGTTTGTTTAAACTTGTGCAGGATCCCCATCAAATATTGTATTCGAAACGTTCAAACCGTATATAGTAAAACTATAAGCAACAGAAAGGGATTTCTCGGGTGTAGACGCGCTTTTGAGATGGTCTTTGGAAATTGGCATACTTTTTTTCAATCGCTGCCAAGGTATATGGCAGCTCTACAACATTTTAATAATGGTACTGTTGTAGAGTGGCGGCTTATAGAGGGTAAAATCTTCAACTTCGTATTTTGGACATTCAAACCATGCATTGATGGTTTTGCTCACTGCCGACCAGTGATATCCATAGATGGTACGCATGTATATGGTGCCTACGACATCAAGCTCCTAATTGCAATAGAAATGGATGCCAATGGGTCAATATTTCCTCTTGCTTTCGCAATTGCCGCTAACGAGAGCAACGACACATGGGGGATATTTTTGACCCATTTGAAAACTCATGTTATTAAGGATCGTACCGGAATATGCGTGTTGTCTGATCGTCATAAAGGCATATTGCACAATATGGCTAATTTACCGGGGTGGCAGCCTCCTTTTGTTTACCATCGCTATTGTTTAAGGCACTTGAAGGCAAATTTGCAATCAACGTTGCACAATGGCACTCTAAACAAATTAATGTGGGGGGCTGCGATGGAGCATCAACAACGAAAATGGGCTGCAAAAATGGATCTGATCAAGGCAGTGAGTGAACCCGCATATGTTTGGTTGATGAAGCTCGAAATGGACGCTTTATGCTGATGGAGGCAAAAGATGGGGCATGCTCACAACAAACAACTCAGAATTTTTCAATGGCTTGCTGAAATCTGCTCGAGGACTACCTGTCACCGCAATGGTGAGAATGACTTTCAAGCAGGTTGTGGAGCGATTTGTTGTTAGGACAAGGCAGGCTAGAGCGATATTAGCCGACGGCGGGACATGGATGCCAAAGCCCTTCAAAATTATGGAGCATTATAGAAAAAAATGTGAGCATTACCAAATGACCGAGTATGACCCAATTCAACATGTGTATGAAGTTAGGACGGGTTATCGCAACGGTAAGGGTGGAAACGTGCATACCGTTTATGAGGCAATTTTCGGATAATTTAAGGAAACATTTTCGGATGATCTGACTTCTAGGGGCAAAAACGGCATTATAAGTTTGGAATTTGGGAAAACCCCCAGAAATAAAAGTTGTAGATAATTGAATTAGCTTTCCAACCATAGGTCGTGGGCCCTCATACGATATCGGGATTAAGAGTTATGACCGTTTTACTGAACGAAGGTCCAGGCAGAAAAACAGTGCTAGCGCGAACGCGCCAGAAGGCAGCGCGAACGCGCTGAACACTTTTCCAGCTGCTTCTGACAGCTTCTAAAACGTAATAAAAAGGGGGAAACCCCCTCATTTTCAGTTGGAAACCCACGAAAAACACCCCAAAAATCCCAGAAAATTTCCCAACTTTCCACCACCAAATTTTAGCCCAAACCAGGTATAATTTTCCAATTTCAGTCCGGATAGCGTATAGTTTTCACTGCAGAATCGTATGGCAGTGCGTTGTGGCATAAAACTAAGGTGAAAAAGGGAAGATACAACAATATTATAAGGAGAAAGGTATGAATCTCTTCCTATTTGTGTTAATACTAGTTTATTTACGAAGAAGGCGCGATTAAATAATTTTATACTGAGTTAATTACTTATAAAAGTTGGAAAACAGTGTGTGGGCTGTTTTATGGAATATGTTGATATGGAAAAGGATATTATTGATGTTGGTATTGTTGTTGTGTTGTTGGTTGCTGAATTAAAAATTCGGGCTAGGCATATAAACAGGGGAGATGCTGCCCAAATTTTTGTAGAAAGGTGTTAACTTAAGATTCAATTCCTAAGGGCTTATAATTAATACTTGGTAATTGTGACCATTTGTAGATTTTGGAGAGTTTGGGATTTGAATTTGGAGTAGCGTAAGAAGCGGAAAAGGTATGTAAGGCTTTACTTTTCCTTCTTTTGGCATGTCTTAGACCTATTAGGTTTGGATACGAGCCTCGGGGGCGATCATATTCCTAGAAATCCGAGTTTGAATTTACCCCTTTTTTAATCAGTAGAATTGATCTAAGTTTGGCATATATTGATAAATCAATTGCGCAAACATCTATAATCTGCCCGAATGATACTAGAACTATTATAAGTGACTCCGTAAGGCTTAAGGTATGTAATTTGTGTACGCCACCTCGACTTGACCCGAGGCGGGCCCACAATCCTCGAGACTTATTTGTGTTGTTCTAGTTGACTCATTTCCATACAATAATTAAGGAAAACGTTTGGTTACTATTCCTAGTTGCTGTGATTCGCATATATCCTCTGAAATAAGTATCTAGAAACTCTGATACGAATATTCTGAGTTGAACATCCAGATACAGATAATCCGTTAGGAGTATCCTTTGAACCCTTCGATGTCTCGCTTTTCAGGTAATAGTATGTCCGATCATTTCATCGAACCTTGTAAACGTTTCACGATTAAGTAACGAGATAAGTAAGAAAATTGTGTTTCTAAAAGAATTTGGTAAGTCTTAATGTCCTTAACCTTCATGAAAATGTTATAATAGGAGTCTGTAAGTATAATAGCACGTTTGAAGATATGATATGATATGATAAGATATGATATGAGATGATATGACGGTATGTATATAATATGTATGGATCGGGCTGCACGTTCCGCAGCAATATGTTATTTTACTTATGGACCGGGCCGAACGTTCCTCGGCAGTGTACGTGGTATTATGGATCGGGCCGTACGTTCCACGGCAGTAAATGTTATATTATGGATCGGGCCGAACGTTCCTCGGCAGAGTATTCTATATTATGGATCGGGCCGAACGTTTCTCGGCAGAGTATTCTATATTATGGATCGGGCCGTACGTTCCACGGTAATATGGTATGTATATATGGATCGGGCCGTACGTTCCACGGCAGTATATAATATGTATATATATATGGATTGGTTGTATGGATATGTATATGGAGACATAGGACGCCAACACGTAAGGTTTGTGTTCGGGAAGTAATCATTTCGGTATTCTAGATGATTTATTCATTTTTGGTACTTTTCCAACTTTTCTTTTTTTATACTACTTAAGTCGCGGATTCCTGTCCTTACTACAACATTGGGTGTAGGTCCCACCTCAATTTCCTATGCACTTGCAAGATTTTTGAACTAACCAATTTACTTTTGTAAAAATGTGGGCCCACTAAATTTATTTAAATATTAATATGTCTTGGTTTTTCTTAATAAGCTTTTTGTTCAATTTATTGTTAATAGTATTTATTTAATTGAGTGAGAAAAGTTCTGTTCTATAGCTTTTTGTTATTTTTTAAAGTAGGAGCTCTATTTAATTATCAATATGTCATGGTTTTGCTTAATAAGCTTTTTGTTCAATTTACTATTAATAGTATTTATTTAACTGAGTGAGAAATTAGATAAAAAGAAGGATAAAAAGTTTTATAAGCATACAAATATAGTGACATATTTACAATTGCAAGTTTTAAAAATATTAAAAAACCACACACTCGAAATTTATACTTCTTTTACTAAATAAGGATTATCTTATATTATCAATTCAAAATCCGTTAAAAACTTAATCATTGATTTATCAATATTTTTACATGTGTTGGGACCATGCATAGCAAGGGATTTTTTATTTTATTATAACTAGAAACATGAGTTTCAAAAGTGGATCGTCGACATGACTGCTTGCACAGAGGGGCAGTTTTGGTATTTCATATTTTTTATTTTATTTTAGAGTATTGTACTCAATTGTTTATGTATGTACTTTTTCTATCTTGGACAATTAAGTGCCTACTAGGTGACTTTAGTGAAAGCGTGGGTCCGCCTTGGATTTCGAAGCCACGCGCTTTATTTGTACACTTCTCAAATGACTCTTTTGCATCATTTATACATTTAAGTGACAATCTGGATTTGCATCTTTTACTTCTTTCTTTCTCCATAGCTTTTTTAGTAAGTATATATCCTACCTATAGTTAATATGTTAAATAGGTAGAGAAACACCGGTTAGAATTATTTTATAAAATTAATTTTTAGTTTGAAATAAATATTTTGTTAACAAACTTAATTTTTAAAAGTTACAATTGGTTAAAAGGTGTGATGAATAAGGAATAATATATGAAAAAACAAGTATAATTAGGTGACAGGACTAACTGTAGTATTGTAATAAAACTAATTAAATATGTTTATGAAATAAATTACTATGTTCTTATTGCAATGTTTAATATTCCGAAAATAAACTAATATAAGTAGAAATTTTCCAATGTATTAAGTTTCTAATTATAAAGCATCAAAATAGCCAATATAATTTATTAGTAAATACATAATTATGATAGTTCGCGTAAAAATAAAGATTCAGAAAGTATCTTATACCACACATATAATTATATGTCTGTGTTATATCATACAATAGAGACATATAATTACCATACATATATGTAAAGTTTTAAAGATTATCACGTTTTAGTCTAGGTGTAGGGTTGTTAAAATGATGTTTACTGATTTTGAAAAGTAATTAAAATTCAATTAGTCTTGAAATGGTGGTTAAGATTTGATTAGCAGTTTAAAATGACGGTTTAAACTGATTATTAGCACATATCTTCCAAAAAAAAGTAAAAAAATAAGGTCACATAACTTGAAACAAAGAAAATATGCTATAACACAAATTATTGAACTCTTGCTCCTAAACTTTTATTTTTCCATATGTAATTTTCAAAAAACATCATAAAATATGTTGAAGGAGTTATTATTTCATAAAAATAAAATAATTAACATATATTGGGCCTGTGCTAGCACGGGTTCCAGTATCTAGTGAAAACTATAAATAGTAAAGCTACCTTAATTGTTATAAAGAAGATCGAAGTTATATTTAACCTCTTAACACTTCCACATTCGCAAACAAACAAAGTAATAAAGGATATTGAGAAATAGAGAAGATCATGCAAATAAACATTCAACAATGTTCAAATCCGCACATTCCATGGCAAAGTGAAGATATCTGTATTTGTAAGCAAAGTTAATTACATCTTAAATTGTAAAGAAATTTAAATGTAAACTATTAAGTAAGCAAAAATGAATAAGGAGATAATGGGGGACTATATCACGAAAAAACTATTATTATGAACAATATATTTAATTTAAACATCTATGTTGGAAATTGGATTTGGGCTACTCATGTGGTCTACCCGGATTCACATCCACATAAATAAATATCTAATGCGTTATCTATTATTATATGATTATAATAAAAGAAAAGAGGAAAAGACACAACTAGTAGAAATTTATTTCAACAGTTGTATCCTTTCATAATTAATAGAATATAAGTATGTTTCTATTGAAGAAACCAATAGATCTTTTTCCTCTAATGCACAAAAGACAAAAACTCTTTTCTTTGTAGAAAAGAACTTCTGTGAAAGATTCCAGCATTGTTCGTGGAGCGATGTTCTTTTTTGAAATTCAGGTACATCATAGACTGTGAAACTTTACGGTGTAATTTGTGTTCAATAAATATGTGATTACACCGTCCACTAGTGAAACAAATATTGAAGAATCTTGGGGGAACCATGTGTTCTTGTAGATTGTGTATTTTTCTTCATTGGCATCAGAGCAAGGTTTTATTTGTTTCCTAGTCACAATCTTCTTCCTTATAAAGCCAATGATGTGGGAGAAGTATTTGTTACTTTTTTTGTTATACGAAACCGCACAATTTTGCGATGTGCCGCAGAATTTAGACGCTGAAATTTGTACATCGTAGTGTTGTGTAAGACTGATCGATGGGCACCGTCTGACTATGTTGATTGCCTCCATGGCAAGTACCATTCTAATCCTCAATTAGTTTTTGGATGGACTAAGTTTCTGATTAAAATGTGATTTGGTGAATAAACCAAATACTATGATTTCTTTGGCTTTGATGTCTTTTAAATGAATCTCATGGTCTGATTGTCGTACAAAAATGTGTAGTTGACCGAATTTATAAACAAATGGCTGTTTTGCTTAAATCAGAAAATTTATTTTAAGACCCATGGAACAAGAGAAAATTAGTTTCTTTTAGTTTTACTAATTCAACGTATTGCTGGATCTATTGAAAAAAAAAAGAGTTTTTTTTTGGAAAGAAGGCACCGGTTACAAGGGGTATGAACACATTGGACTGAAGAGTCCATTAGTATTTAATCGTATGGCTTCAATTTGACAACATTTACACAGACAAGATCAAGTAGATTTTTTGTTTCCACTCCTGTGGACTTTTGTTTCTGGCATTTTTTCCCCCTTACTTTTGAAGTGTAGTGATGCACTCATTGTAAGTGTCAAATCACTCAAAATTCTAAAAAAAGTTTACTTTGGGAGTTAGATATATGCGACGAGAGTTCGTTGGTTTAATTTCTGGGTTCAAAGCAAATCGAGGATTATTTTGTCATCAAACTGTTGACTGGCTTCTGATTTTGATTAATGAGATTTATATATGGATCTTTTTTTTTATTTTTTTAAAACCCCTTCCCCTAGAGCTTCCCTTTTTTGTTCCCTTGGTGACCTAGAATTTCCTTATGCAAAAGTGAACCATAAAGAAAGCAAACGAATCTTGAAAACACAGCAGATATTGCTTATGGTAAAGTTTTGGTAAGGGGAAAAATTAATTCATTCACCTACTGATGAACATGAAAGCTTCTAAGCTTCTCGTTGCCCATAACTGAAGCTCCAGTCTTTAACATATTTTTAGCCTGGTAATAGGCTACTTAAATCCTACATTGCTTGTAATTCACTTCACTCTTCACTTGTTGACTGAGCTTTATGTGTTCTCCATTCAAAACGTCGACTTCAAATGTAAATAACTAGATTCTAAATTTAATATGTAAATAACTGGATTCTAAATTTAGTATGTGTATATAATTAAGAACTTTTTCTGTACTAATACACTATTTGAACAAAAAAAAAATTGAATTAAGCAAAATCCGCAGTCGGGCTTCCTCTAGAATCTATGTTAATAATGGACGAGAGTTCGTTGGTTTAATTTCTGGGTTCAAAGCAAGTCGAATATTATTTTTGTCCTCAAACCGTTGACTGGTTTCTGACTTTGATTAATGAGATTCATATATGGATCTCTTTTTTTTTTTTTTTGGTTTTAAACCCCTCCCCCAGAGCTCCCCCTTTATTCCCTTGGTGACTCGAACTCGCAACCTTCCGGTTGAAAGTGGAGGGCGTTTATCATCTGAGCAATCCCCTCTTATCATATATGGATCTTCCAATTCAGTCATCACAATTATTTTCTTGTTTTTCAATTCTGGCATTTTCTTTTGTATATGTTACAAAAATAAAATTATTAGGACAAGGTACATTGAATTACTTTCAAATTTTCCGCTAAAATTCTAACGTCACGATTATAACCTTAGTTCTAAGATACGGGATATAACACTAAATATAAAATCTACCTAAAATAAAGAAAGTAGGAAAAGAAGCAAAGAAAGAGCAGATAACAATAAACCACAATTCGAGAAAGCTGCAGACTTTTAAGAAAAATGGGAAATGGATCCGTAACTTTTACTTGAAGAGGGGAAGGTTATAACTTATCAGAGTTATAGTATTTGGGTCTGAAGGTTACAAAAGATATTTAATGTGTAATTACTTATGAATGAAAGGGGCAGCTGCTTAAAATAATAAGGCAACTGATGGGATTTCTGTTTTTAAAAATGAACGAGGCTCAAAATATAGACACCAAAAAAAAAAAAAAGATAAATAGGAATGGTCACCATAAAGAGGTGTCACATCACCTTATCTATGCCTAAATTTATATTATATATAGATGTCAGCACCTTCTTTATAAGGTCATGGTATCTTTTAAGAATTTAAGGACAAAAAATTTTCTGTCCATACTTTTGCCTTTTCAATTTCTACATTTCAAATCATTATACGAATGAATTGATTGTTTCATAATAATTATAATTAGTACATAATATTGCTATTTGTTATAAAATAAAGATTATAAAGTAAATACACCAAATAGAAGTATATAAAATGAGATTGATATATTATTCAACTTTTAACTTAAGAGAGATTTCATTATATAAAATCATATCTTACAAATGAACCTCTTATTTATAGGAGGAAAAATACTTGATGGCCAAGTAATTAGGGAAATGGCTTGTTGGCCAAGCTATCCTGGTGACCAAGCAATTGTCTTGTTCTCCAAGTTATCAAATGGACATACATAAATATTTACAACACTCCCTTTTGGATGTCCATTAATTAGATGATGTATATCGTTAAAACCTTATTAGGAAAAGCCCTGTGAAAAAAATCCTACTGAAGGAAAAAGAGTACGCATATCTAGTCATACGCTTTAAGAGATGCCTCATTAAAAACCTTATCGAGAAAACCAAATGGGATAAAATCTTGGTTAAGGGAAAAAGAGCACAAGACATATTTACTACCCCTGATTAAAGAATCATATAATTATTGAAGATGATGTACTCCAATCTTGTATATCAACTTATTATATTTTGAGGTTGGTAGAGCCTTGATCAGATCTGTCAAATGGTTATTTGACGAACTGGTTAATCATCTACATCTTCATTCCTGAGATAGAGTTGCATCATCACCACATAATATTGCTGCAATCACGCCAAATACATTCTTGACTTGCTTCATAATATGTTGTTGTATTTCTATGATTTGATTGTCATGTAAAACAACATGATATGACAGTAGTCCTTTGTGGAAATAATAACACATGTGAATCAAACTCTTATGTCAATCAGATGAATGTCCTATATAATCAAACACTTGACAATGTTTGTTACGATAAATACATTCATGTCAGGGATTCCATTTGCAATATGCAATTGATCTATTTCAGTATCTCCATGTAGGAGTAAAACTATATCATGCTCGTAGTTATAGCAAGATATATAAATGCGTCAATTGCATAAATATAGGGTACTTCAAGACCCATTCAATTTTCTCATGTGAACCTCTTTTAGCAGATAATTTAATGCGTTTGGAAACTCTTCAAGAGTTCCAATAATATACAAGTCATCAACTTGCACAATAATATGAACGATTATGATTATCATAAAGAGACAAGGGTAAACATGGTCATCTTTGTACCCTTCGTCAATGGATATTTACTAAGGTGATTAAATCTTATTCACCTTACCTGATTTAATACATATAAAGATTATAAACAAGTTCTCCAATAACTTGTTTCAGGCATTTTGAATCTTTTAGAAATTTTTGAATTTTATCAAGTAAGATATATAGACTCTGACAACATCCATTTAGTTGTTAAATGGTATGACATCATCTGATGTCTGGACTGCAAGTCAATAAGCTTTACGCTTACAAAGATGCATCATATCATTTGGTAATTATTTCTACGTCAGCATGCTTTAAGAAACGTCGAATTCAGATCCTCATAATCTTATACAATATTGCGCACTATATTGTATCAAAGATATCGTCGACAATATATTATTTTGTATCGGTTCACAATTCGACATAACTTACTGAGATCTCATCACTTCATTATTCTCAGGTACCTGAACCTCCTATATAGTTTCATGAAGTGTTATGTCGTAGGCTCTTCAAGAACACATTGCCTTCTTATTATGATCATTTTGGTAATTTTCTCCTCCCTCTTTTTTAAGAATTATTACATTTGGAACCGATTGTTCTACCATGCTCTATGCATGTTGTCGATGTAACAGCCCAGGCCACCGCTTGTAGAAATTGTTCGCTTTGGGGCCTTCGCCCCTCACGGTTTTAAAACGCGTCTACAAGGGAGAGGTATCCAAGCACTTATAAAGCACTCTTCGTTCTCCTTCCCAACCGATATGGGATTCGCCTAAACCGATGTGGGATTCGCCTAAGGCAAGCCTTACACTTACCTCCCCTTGGGACTCAGCGTCTTCGCTGAGGTTTGCCCCACTACCGGCTCTGATACCAATTGTAACAGCCCAGGCCACCGCTTGTAGAAATTGTCCGCTTTGGGGACTTCGCCCCTCACAGTTTTAAAACGCGTCTACAAGGGAGAGGTATCCAAGCACTTATAAAGCACTCTTCGTTCTCCTCCCCAACCGATGTGGGATTCGCCTAAACTGATGTGGGATTCGCCTAAGGCAAGCCTTACACTATTGTAACACCTCGTATCTTTAACGTAAGCTTTGACCATGATCCTAGACTTAGAAAATCAGATAAAGAATGTAGGAATTAGAATTTTCCTGTTCAGTTGTAAGATGGGGGTTTACGCCTATGAACAGTGACCGTATTTCAGTATACAGTCCGTAATTGAAGTCGTAAACTGGTACCAAGGATTTCTGAGCATTCTGAAATTTGGCATTTGGATGTCAAATGGTTAAATACGGACCGTATTTTAAAATATGGCCTGTATTTCAAAAGAAATTTAGAATTTGAGAAAACTTCCTTGATAAAAGTTGTAGATCTTTGAAATACCTTTCTAACGGTATATTATGGGGGTCAAACGGACATCTGTGCAAAGAGTTATGCCCATTTTACTGAAGAGACGCAGTGCAGTCCGTATTTCAAAATACGGCCAGTATTT
The DNA here is from genome assembly GCF_019175385.1 of Lycium barbarum. Taxonomy (NCBI): domain Eukaryota; kingdom Viridiplantae; phylum Streptophyta; class Magnoliopsida; order Solanales; family Solanaceae; genus Lycium; species Lycium barbarum. The sequence goes on along the minus strand of NC_083346.1, from coordinate 112,113,114 downwards.
AACTGGGGAAAAATTTAATTTTTTCAGAACAGTATATATTCGTCCGTATCAGTTCACATCATTTTTTTTCATTCCTTCAAGCCCTAGAACGACCTCCTACCCCCTTCCATCATCAAGAACACCAAGGTAAGCCTACTCTAATTATTCCAACTCAATTCTAACATATACCCTAATAATCTAAGCAAGAAATCATTGTTCATAAACTAGGATTTTCAAGAAAACCCATCTCAAGGTTCAAGAATTCAAGATTTTGGAAATCTTCTTCAAAGTTAAAATCTTTAATTCAAGTTTGGAGCATTACCAGGTATGTAGAGTTACTATCTACGTGTGGGAATATCATTGTTCTTCCCCACGCCTCATAATCCATAAATTATGATTCTTTACGAAAACTAGGGTTTCTATACCATGCTCATGATAACCCTAGGTCCATGTCCATGATTATATTTATCCATGAATTGTTATAATTCCATCATTGAGTTCTTAGTATTTATTTATGATTATTAAGAATCTGTCCGTAATCTATGAAAAACCCATATATCTCATTCCATGGGTTCATGCATGCTAGTTTATGATATATTATGCTATTTCAAGAAAATACTATACATGTTTTACAAGTTCATGCAAGCAAGCTATAGTTCATGATATCCATGTACAAGCAAGTTATATTCATGAAAACCATGGGCAGCAAGTGCCACTTATTTTACATATTCATATTTTTTGGAGTTGCTTTAATTACCGATGAGGGCTTCAGATAGCTTGAAACTACGTAGCTACCGTAGGATGAGGATCGCTCCACCCATGTCCCGGACGATCTCTCATAATGACTGGATCCTTTCATATTTTATTAAATCTCATGTTCCCTGGCAAGGACTGAGTATTCTGCTGGCGGGACGCAAGCACCAGACCATGGATCGGTTATAAGTTATGGCTCTCCCTACTTATGATATTTTTACCATGTTATATATATGTGTGTGTGTTCATGTTCATGACCAGGTTTCAGTTCCTATCATTATTACTTCATGTCCCATGTTATTTCTTTCAGTTGCTTTAGTTACCTGTACATTTAATGTGTTGACGTCCCCTTTTATTGCCCGGGGGCTTGTATTTCATGATGCAAGTACGGATTTACAGGACGACGCCTTTGCTCATTAGGATCTGCACGTACCATCTTATTGGTGAGCCCCATCTCATTCGGGGTTTAGACATTGTCTTTTTTTTATTTAGTTTTGCATCTAAAGGTATGCTGGGGGCCTTGTCCCAGCAAGTATGTTACGTGTTTCAGACTCATATTAGAGGTTTCATAGACAAGACAAGTGTTATGTTAGACTTCCAGGGTTGGTTAGCCGGTTTGGCTCATTTATAATATTGTCCGCATTCATGACTTAACCAAGTACTTATGTTTAATATTATGACTTACTATGTTTTATAAAACCTTATCATGCACTTCGCGTTATATTTCCGCTCATGTATGCCCCATGATGATTTAGCAAGCCATGTGGTTCGCTCGGTCATATGCAGTCAGGCACCGAGTGCCGTGTTACGCCCAGGCCATGATTCGGGGCGTGACAAAACTTGGTATCAGAGCCTAGGTTCAAGTGTCTTTAGGGAGTCTATGAAACCGTGTCTAGTGGGGTCACTTTTATATGTGTGAGGGCCCGATACATATACATAGTTGACCACTATGACATTCAAGATTGTCTCACTTCTTTCATACTCTAGATCGTGCAGTTAGAGCAGTACTTCAGGAATCCTTCTAACTCGTGCGAATTTCGTATTTCAGAAAATGCCTGCAAAAAGGAAGTACACCAGAAAAGCCACAGCCACCAGCCAAAGGGCTACTGCAGAGGCAACTCGTGAAGAGACTGTTCCGACTGAGAGAGCAGCCCCTACTGCTCCTACAGCTACACCTCCTAACACTTCGAACATGGATGTTAGAGGAGCCATCCAGCTGCTTACTCAGATCGTTTCCAACCAGGCGCAGCGACAAGGATTAGCCCCTAGCTTAGATGCTAGTGGTGGGTCAAACAGTTCAAGAACTCAGGAATTCGCGGATGAAATCTCCAACTATCACAGGGATTAAGGCTGAGGAGGATCCGCAGAACTATATTGATGGCCTACAGAAAGTGTTTTGTATTATGCATATCACTGAGACTGAGGCAGAAAAGTTTGGTGCTTTTCAGCTACAAGATGTTGCTCATATTTGGTGTGAGACATGGGAATAATCTCGAGGGGAGGATGCATCTTCTGCTACTTGGGACGAGTTCGTTGACGCTTTCCTTGGCCACTTCATGCCTATCGAGGTCCGGGAAGCAAAGGCTATGGAATTTGAGAGGTTGAGGCTGGGTGGCTTGATCGTTCAAGAGTACTATCTCAAATTTATTTCGTTGTCCAGATATGCTCCTCACATGGTTCCCGACATGAGGGCAACGGTTAGAAGATTTGTATTGGGGTTGAAACCCGAATTGTATAGAGATGCCAAGACTGCTGCTTAGAATGATAAGATGACTATCTCTAAGATCTTGGCATTTGTGCAAGGTAATGAAGCTGAACTGAAGGAAGAGGAAGCTCTGCAGAAACAAAAGGATAAAGAATTCAACAAGAGGGCTAAATCTTCAGGTAACTTTAGTCAGGGAAGAGGTAGGCAGTTCCTTAAGAACAGGTTAGCAGGACCCGCTCCATCTACAGGTAGTGCCCCAGTCCCTAATTTCAGAAATGATTAGAAGCAGAACTTTAGACCATCTAGTTCTTATTCTCAGGCTAGTGTGGGTCAGTCAGCCTATACTATTCTAGCTTGTAGCAAGTGTAGCAAGAGACACTTAAGTGAGTGTCGTATGGGTACAAATGCGTGCTATGGTTGCGGCCAGAAGGGCCACATTCAGAAGGACTGTCCATCAGCAAGACAAGATATCGGAGGTAATGTGACGCAGTCCATAAATTCAGCAGCTTCTCGTTACAATCAGGCCCAGCAGGGTCTGGCAATACAGGCGGTGGTCAGAACCGTTTGTATGCATTGATAGGTCGTCAAGATATAGAGTCTAGAGCAGATTTTGTCACAGGTACACTTACAGTTTTCACTTTTGAAGTATATGCCCTTATTGACCCAGGATCCACCTTATCTTATGTAACCCCTTTTGTTGCTAAAAAGTTTGGTATTGAACCTGAAAAATTGCATGAACCCTTTGAGGTATCCACCCCAGTTGGGGAATCAGTCATAGCTAGACGTATTTATAGGGGTTGTCCAGTTTTAGTCTATCACCGCAGAACCATAGTTGATTTAGCGGAATTAGAAATGGTAGACTTCGATGTGATCATGGGTATGGACTGGTTAGCTTCATCTTATGCCACAGTATGTTGTAGAACTAAAGTGGTAAGATTCGAGTTTCTTAATGAGCCAGTCATAGAATGGGAGGGTAATTCAGTAGTACCCAGGGATAGATTTGTTTATTATCTAAAAGCCAGAAAAATGATTTCCAAGGGTTATATCTATCACCTAGTTCGAGTTAAGGATTCAGATGCCCAGACTCCAACTCTCCAGTCCGTACCAGTTGTAAATGAATTTCCAGATGTCTTTCCCGAAGATCTTCCAGGAGTCCCTATTGACAGGGAGATTGAATTTGGAATTGATCTACTTTCCGATACTCAGCCGATATCTATTCCACCATACAGAATGGCTCCAACAGAGTTAAAAGAGTTAAAAGCCCAATTGAAAGATCTTCTTGACGAGAGGTTTATTAGGCCCAGTGTTTCGCCTTGGGGTGCGCCAGCCTTATTTGTCCGAAAGTAGGATGGTTCCTTACGTATGTGTATAGGCTACAGTCAGTTGAACAAGGTCACCATTAAGAACAGGTACCCTCTTCCTAGAATAGATGACTTATTCGAACAATTTCAGGGCGCCCAATGCTATTCCAAGATTGATCTTTGATCAGGCTATCATCAGTTAAAGAAAGGAAGTTGATATTCCGAAGACCGCTTTCAGAACCCATTATGGCCATTTTGAATTTCTTGTTATGTCATTTGGGTTGACAAATGCGCCAGCTGCTTTCATGGATCTTATGAATAGGGTCTTCAAACCTTATCTCAATTTATTCGTCATTGTCTTCATTGATGATATTTTGGTGTATTCCCGTAATGAGGCTGATCATGCCGAACATCTCAGAATAGTGTTGCAGACCCTTAAAGATCGCGAACTTTTTGCAAAATTCTCAAAGTGTGAGTTTTGGCTTAAGTCAGTTGCGTTCTTAGGCCATGTGATCTCAGGTGAAGGTGTTAAAGTTGATTCTTAGAAGATTGATGCCATAAGGAGTTGGCCCAGACCCACCTCAGTTTCTGATATAAGAAGTTTCTTGGGTCTGGCAGGCTATTATTGACGCTTCATAGAAGGATTTTCTTCTATCTCTGCTCCGTTGACTAAGTTGACTCAGAAGAAAGTTAAGTTGTAATGGTCAGATGTTTGTGAGCGAAGTTTTGAAGAGTTGAAGAAGAGATTGACTTCTGCCCCAGTTTTGACGCTACTAGAGGGAATCGAAGGGTTCGTAGTTTATTCTGATGATTCGGGAGTTGGTCTCGGATGTGTCTTAATGCAGCATGGCAAAGTTGTACCTTATGCATCTCGTCAGCTCAAGGTTGACGAAAAGAATTATTCGACTCATGACCTAGAGTTGGCAGCTGTAGTTTTTGCACTTAAGATATGGCGTCATTATTTGTATGGAGTGCATGTCGATATTTTCACTGATCATAAAAGCCTGCAGTATATCTTCAAGCAAAGGGAGCTAAATCTTAGGCAGATGAGATGGCTCGAATTGCTTAAAGATTATGATGTGGATATCCTCTATCATCCGGGAAAAGTGAATGTTGTAGCTGATGCTCTTAGTAGGCATTCCATGGGAAGTTTAGCCCACGTAGATTCAGATAAAAGAGTGATGACCAGGGAAGTTCACCGTTTGGCCAGTCTTGGAGTTCGACTTTTGGACTCCAAAGATGGTAGTATAGTTGTTCAGAATAGAGCTCTTTCCTCTTTAGTCGTTGAAGTTAAAGAGAAACAATATACGGATCCCTACTTGTTGCAGCTGAAGGAGGGGATTCACAAACATAAAATAACGGCTTTTGAACAAAGGGAAGATGATGGTATCTTGAGGTATCGAGGCAGATTATGTGTTCCAGATGTAGATGGGCTCAGAGAGCGAATCATGGCAGAAGCTCACAACTCCAGGTATTCCATTCACCCAGGTTCCACGAAGATGTACCATGATCTTAAGGAGATTTATTGGTGGAATGATATGAAGAGGAATGTAGCAGATTTTGTAGCTAAGTGTCCGAATTGTCAGCAAGTGAAAGCCGAACACCAGAGGCCTGGTGGCTTAGCTCAGAATATTGATATTCCTGTATGGAAATAGGAAATGATCAATATGGACTTTGTATCAGGTCTACCTCGTTCAGCCAGGAGACATGACTCTATTTGGGTGATCGTTGACATGCTTACTAAGTCGACACACTTTTTGCCAGTCAAGACCACAGATTCAGCAGAAGATTATGCCAAGCTGTATGTTAATGAGATTGTCAGATTGCATGAGACCCCAGTGTCCATTATTTCAGATCGTGGTGCTCAGTTCACAGCGAACTTCTGGAAATCCTTCCAGAAAGGATTGGGTACCAAGGTGAACCTTAGCACAGCTTTTCATCCGCAGACAGATGGCCAGGCAGAGCATACTATTCAGACTCTGGAGGACATGTTGAGAGCATGCGTCTTGGATTTCAAAAGTAATTGGGATGATCACTTGCCTCTTATCGAGTTGTCCTATAGTAACAGTTATCATGCTAGCATTGGGATGGCACCGTTTGAAGCTTTGTATGGGCGAAGGTGTAGATCACCAATTGGTTGGTTCGAAGTTGGTAAAGCAGAGTTGTTAGGACCAGATTTAGTTTATCAGGCTATGGAGAAAGTCAAGTTAATACAGGAGCATTTGAAAACGGCTCAGAGTCGCCAGAAGTCTTATACAGATGTGAGGCGAAGGCACTTAGAATTTTCAGTTGATGATTGAGTGTTCCTTAAAGTCTCACCCATGAAGGGTGTTATGAGATTTGGCAAGAAAGGGAAGCTAAGTCCTAGATATATTGGACCTTACAGAATTCTACGAAAGGTCGGTCTAATAGCTTATGAACTTGAGTTGCTACAAGATTTGGCTGCTGTATATCCCGTGTTTCATGTGTCCATGTTGAGGAAGTGTGTAGGAGACCCGTCGTTAGTTGTTCCTGCTGATACTATAACAGTTAAGGATGGGATGACTTATGAGGAGATCCTTATAGCCATTCTTGACCGTCAGGTTCGTAAGTTGAGAACTAAGGAAGTAGCCTCAGTGAAAGTCTTGTGGAGGAGCCAGAAGGTTGAGAAAGCTACATGGGAAGCCGAAGAGGATATGAAATCGAAGTACCCATTTTTGTTTGAACAGCAAGCAGAGAACTCTCAAGGTAACTTTTCATAGCCCATGTCATGTTATGTCTCATGTTTCACGCTCATGTCATGTATCCAGCGCTCATGTTTCATGTCTCATGCTCCAGTATCCATGTTTTCATGTAATCACATCCGTTCATGTCTCATGTTTCATGTCATGTTTTCTTCACATTCATGTATTCAAGCCATGCTCAGCCATATTCTTAACCATGACCCATCATTCGAGGACGAATGATCCTAAGGGGAAGATATTGTAACACCTCGTACCTTTAACGTAAGCTTTGACCATGATCTTAGACTTAGAAAATCAGATAAATAATGTGGGAATTGGAATTTCCCTGTTCAGTTGTAAGATGGGGGTTTACGCCCATGAACAGTGATTGTATTTCAGTATACAGTCCGTAATTGAAGTCGTAAACTGGTACCAAGGATTTCTGAGCATTCTGAAATTTGGCATTTGGATGTCAAATGGTTAAATACGGACCGTATTTTAAAATATGGCCTGTATTTCAAAAGAAATTTAGAATTTGAGAAAACTTCCTTGATAAAAGTTGTAGATCTTTGAAATACCTTTCTAACGGTATATTATGGGGGTCAAACGGACATCTGTGCAAAGAGTTATGCCCATTTTACTGAAGAGACGCAGTGCAGTCCGTATTTCAAAATACGGCCAGTATTTAACTGGGGAAAAATTTAATTTTTTCAGAACAGTATATATTCGTCCGTATCAGTTCACATCATTTTTTTTCATTCCTTCAAGCCCTAGAACGACCTCCTACCCCCTTCCATCATCAAGAACACCAAGGTAAGCCTACTCTAATTATTCCAACTCAATTCTAACATATACCCTAATAATCTAAGCAAGAAATCATTGTTCATAAACTAGGATTTTCAAGAAAACCCATCTCAAGGTTCAAGAATTCAAGATTTTGGAAATCTTCTTCAAAGTTAAAATCTTTAATTCAAGTTTGGAGCATTACCAGGTATGTAGAGTTACTATCTACGTGTGGGAATATCATTGTTCTTCCCCACGCCTCATAATCCATAAATTATGATTCTTTACGAAAACTAGGGTTTCTATACCATGCTCATGATAACCCTAGGTCCATGTCCATGATTATATTTATCCATGAATTGTTATAATTCCATCATTGAGTTCTTAGTATTTCTTTATGATTATTAAGAATCTGTCCGTAATCTATGAAAAAACCCATATATCTCATTCCATGGGTTCATGCATGCTAGTTTATGATATATTATACTATTTCAAGAAAATACTATACATGTTTTACAAGTTCATGCAAGCAAGCTATAATTCATGATATCCATGTACAAGCAAGTTATATTCATGAAAACCATGGGCAGCAAGTGCCACTTATGTTACATGTTCATGTTTTTGGGAGTTGCTTTAATTACCGATGAGGGCTTCAGATAGCCTGAAACTACGTAGCTACCGTAGGATGAGGATCGCTCCACCCATGTCCCGGACGATCTCTCATAATGACTGGATCCTTTCATATTTTATTAAATCTCATGTTCCCTGGCAAGGACTGAGTGTTCTGCTGGCGGGACGCAAGCACCAGACCATGGATCGGTTATAAGTTATGGCTCTCCCTACTTATGATATTTTTACCATGTTATATATATGTGTGTGTGTTCATGTTCATGACCAGGTTTCAGTTCCTATCATTATTACTTCATGTCCCATGTTATTTCTTTCAGTTGCTTTAGTTACCTGTACATTCAATGTGTTGACGTCCCCTTTTATTGCCCGGGGGCTTGTATTTCACGATGCAAGTACGGATTTACAGGACGACGCCTCTGCTCATTAGGATCTGCACGTACTAGCTTATTGGTGAGCCCCATCTCATTCGGGGTTTAGACATTGTCTTTCTTTATTTAGTTTTGCATCTAAAGGTATGCTGGGGGCCTTGTCCGAGCAAGTATGTCACGTGTTTCAGACTCATGTTCGAGGTTTCATAGACAAGACAAGTGTTATGTTAGACTTCCAGAGTTGGTTAGCCGGTTTGTCTCATTTATAATATTGTCCGCATTCATGACTTAACCAAGTACTTATGTTTAATATTATGACTTACTATGTTTTATAAAAGCTCATCATGCACTTCACGTTATATTTCTGCTCATTATGCCCCATGATGATTTAGTAAACCATGTGGTTCGCTCTGTCACATGCAATCAGGTACCGAGTGCCGTGTTACGCCCAGGCCATGGTTCGGGGCGTGACAGTCAACTCTGTCCTTCAGGGACATTAGGAGCATTTTATAGATGAAATGTGAAATAGTTGGGTCGGCAAATGCTTCCAGCATCTGACTTGAATTATCTGAGTAGCATAGTGATGATAATTCACAACATATTTCTTAGCTACATATTCTCTCCCCCTTATGTTAGAAAAACTAACATATCCTCATTTTCTTTGGAAAATTCATTCGTGTGCATCATGGTATATTCATTAATCATATACTACACATCAAAAGCTATAAGATGGAAATATCTAGTTCCTAACTCTGAACCAATTATGAGGGGAGAATTTATCATAATTTATTGGTCTGAAGCATACAAGTGTCGTTGTATGCAATATATTATACCTCAAACCAACATCTGAAGCTCTGTTCTCTTAAGCAATGGTTTAGCTATATTATAGAGGCATCCAATGCTAAACCAGCTTTGATATAAATGAGCATTATCAAGATGAATTGTCTTGGTTACATATTCTGAAAAATTGTGCTTCCAACTCAATTATTTTTTAGCAAACAACTTCGTAAATATCAAATTGCCAGTTGACAATAAACTTACATGTGACCGTCTTATAGATATATCTATTCAAGACATCAGATATGTAGGTGAAGGGCCCCACATTCACCTTTTATATTTTCCAGAATTTCGAGGATTCATGTCTCAACATTAGCTGGTGTTATCAACTTATCAAGAGAACAAGCAACACAAAGAAATTCTTGAAGAATCTTCTAGTTCTTCAAAATGTTTCGAATACTCAATTAGCACAACAGATTTAAATTAGGATGACCAAAATGGTCTTGTTAACTAATGAAATTATATGTACCTGTAAACTTCAAGTTTACCATGATGAGTGCTATTTATTTTAGTAAACTTCTTGATGCAAGCCCACTTGCCTCAAGGCCATTTACAAGGAGCCAAGCCCCGCCATTCATGAAGCGGGAGGCTCTTGAGTATACTTTTGATGAGCACCTTGGATCCCAAGTGCGTTTGTTGATGAAGATTGCTTGGGGAGAAGAAGAGGAAATGGGAAGTTACCACAATGGCTAGAAGATGAAGAGTTGGCTATTCTTGCAAAGGAGATTTCAAGATTTTGAAGAAAGAAGAATAGCCAAACAAGGTCCTTGTCTCATTAAGGGTGTTTATGTCATTTGGCTATTTTTTATTTCTAGCATAGTATAAATAGTTCTCTTCTTCTTCATGGAAGACTTAGACTATTTTGAATATTGATATTTGGTATTGTAAAACTCTTGAGAGTTGAGAGCTTGTGAAGCCTTGGATTGTGTACTTGTTGAGAGGAAAGGTTGCTTGGGGTTCAAATCCCTTGAGGTCTTCCTAGGAATTTGGTGTTTCCTTTGTTCTTAATTTAGAGGTCTTAGTTTTCTATAACTTTGGTTGCTAAATTAAGTCTTAAGTTGTGTCAAATTATCTATCCCTTTTGTTTCTTGCTTTTTATTTCTATTTTCGTTCTTAATCTTGCATCACTTCTGGTTTACTATTGCATGAGATTTTATGTCATAAAACTTTGGTTTGTTGTGACACATGATCCCATCATGCTCGGGTAACGTATCACATGCGAATTTCTTACACGGTAACTTAGAGATATTTAATCTTCCAATCACTTGTAGTCTCAATATGATAACCATTTGTCTCCATTGTAAACTTCAGGTTTAATACAACTTATTTTTCCATCATAACAATTACGATCTAGGATCAAGAGTGCTATCATATATAATCTCTTTGAGAGATTTTAGTTTCAGATATCTACTACTTCAGGAGTAGATTTCAAGAGTTCTACTACTTTGGGAGTAGAATTCAGAATCTTACTACTTCGGGGAGCAAGTTGGAAGCTTTCCTACTTCGGGAGTAAACTGCAGAGTAATTACTTCTTCAGAAGAAAATTTTAAAGCCTTACTATTTCAGGAGTAAAGCATAAAATATTCATAATATTTCTTTTCAAATATTCTACCTCTTCTAGAGGTGGGTCATGATATCTTTACAACGAAGTGCACGTCAGTATTGATAAGATTTATTATTATCACATTCACTTTGGGGAATAGATCTATATTTATAGCTTTTATCAAAAGCTCTCATTCTTCAAGAATGGAATACAATCATCTGAACGTGCCTTAAGCATATTAAATCGTGATAGCTTAGAACCTCTTTTAAGATATTGCTACTTCAGTAGAAAATCGAGGCATACATATGATGTAAATAATTTTCCTCTAACACATGATTAACTGTAATCACAACAAGCCTATGTAAATATTACAACTCTAGATAATTATTGGCATATTAGCAACAACAAGGAAATATTGTCACTTTTGATGACCACACATTTCTTACAAGTTCTTATTTAGCCATTAAGGGATATGAAATTAACATCATAATCCCTCTTAACAACATTGTTCTTTAGGAATAACTTTGAGGCATAAATGGTCTTGAACCAAGTAGGTTCCCTCAGATCCAATCAAAATGTGCTTGTGGAAGAATGACCATCTTTTAGGTGGTCATATCCATCTTCCAAATTATTCCATAGCATAAGAGGATCTTTAATAGTGAATTATTTCAATTTCAAGCCCTCGTCAAGGGGTGAGAAATATCACTGCTTTAGCACAATCTTGATTTGATGCCTGATTTTTATCTTTGATGGTGTTTGCAAGATCCATTACATCAAGATAAATTTTAGGATCAAGCCTTCAAGACATAAATTTTAGGATCAAGCCTTCAAGACGAGCTTTTGGCCCATATATATCCAGGCCAACAAATTCACATTTACTACTTCATGAACAAATCGAGGAATACATATAATGTAGAGATTTTTTCTCTAACATATCCTTTCTGTTATTAAATCTGTATTGCAAAAAATTCTTTGAAAGAGTAACAGGAAAAAACAGAAACTGGACAGATTCTGCAAACTGCAGAAAAGAAATTAGCAGAAACTTAAAAATACTATGAACAATATGTTAAATTTTATGGAAAAATGAAATCGAGCCTACTGAATTCACAGTGTGTCCTTAAGGGAATTATTCCCCTCAATGTATCCAAGGTATTGGAATCTTTCCTCCCAGGATAGAACAATTTATTCACCAAAATAGCGGTACAACAAATTCTGATGACTACGAACCACACGAAGGTAGTATATCACACGAAAGTTTTTAAGAAGTGCAGAGAAGAAAGAAGAAGAATATCAGAAAATTTCGTAAGTAAAAATTCTGAGGATCAACAGAAATATATAGCCTGTTAGGGAAAAGGTTTGCAACTTTTCAGAAAAGGTTTGCAATCTTTCAGAAAAATTCCGTTGAAAAACGGAAGGAAATTTTTTAAATTAATCCGAGAAAGAAAGAAACGGGTCGGGTCGCAAGTCAGGATCTTTAATTAATTAAATAATTAAATAATTAAAATTAAAGTAAATTTGGTCCAAAAAGATTAACAATCAATCAGATCATTTGACCAAATCCAAATCCAAATCCGAAGCCGAGCCGAGCGACGACGGCGGTGTGAGGGCAGACCCTCTTCTTGACCCTTTAGCAACAAGAAGGAGTGCTTCTACTTTTAAGTAGGAGAACGTTTCTTTCCATCACCTACGAGGGACAAATGCTTATTTCATAACGCAAGAGGGAACAACTCATTTTCCCTCCAATTCTTTTCCCTCCATTTCCCATTCAACCTATCAATTAAATCCAACACTTTCGAGTATACCTGGCTTCAAAGCAATTATTTCTTTAGGAGATAATACGAAGCACCGTGCTATATCCAATTTATAAAATTATTACAGAATAAATTTAACATATTGACAGACAGTAACCAAAATCATATCAACCATATTCTGATGCCTCATCACGTATGCTCTTCAGGAGCAATTAATGCTTTATCTTTATTCAAGCTTTGCCGGAATGCAAGAAACTTTGTTTCTGCTTATAATTAGAATAAAGGTATATAACTTGAAGAATTCAAAAGATATAAATAAGGTAAAAGTCTTACCTGATAAATACGGGCAGATGATAAAGTATCATGTCCAAGTGTGTCATTCGAAGGGCATGACTTTAGCTGGACACGTTCCAACAGTACAACAAAACAAGGCTAATTCAATTTCCAAGACACTCACTCCTAAACGAGAATCAAGTCATACATGGATCAAAATATCCATATTTAATCACTGCAGCATACTCATCCGTATGTTTGTTGAATACGTGAACTAAATTTAGAATACAAATATGACATATAAGCTTACCTAATAAATGTGTAACAACATAAAAGGTGTTTGACTTTTAGATATGGCGACCTGAAGATCTTGAAAAATTCAATATTCCATGACTAAAAGTGTGTTTCATCTTGAAGAGTATTACTTACCTGGAACTCTTGCATAAAGCCACGATATTATCAACACTTAAGCATGCTGCTGACAACATTTTATTATCTGATTAAAACTTCATGCTGATAACGCGTTATAAAATAATATTAAAAATACACGGCAATAAGAAATATAGCGAAAAAGTGTTATGGAATGAAAAAAATGAGAGAAAAAATTGAAGAGAGAATAAACAATAACTCTTTTTATTATTTCTTGAATTGTTTCTTGCATTGAAAAATAAAAGACTACATCTCTATTTATAGAGAAGTAAGAATAAAATAAAAATAAAATATACTATTTCCTTATTGATACTAAACTAGAAAGAAACTAAATATTCTATAATTAATGTAGTAACTAGACTTAAAAGGAACTAATGTTCTAGAATATTCCTAGCCAAAAAAGAAGTAAATATTTCTACCACTAATTAAATCATAAAACGGAAGATTCCCCCTCAAACTCAAGTTGATGTATCCAATTTGAATTTGAAGACTTGATTGTTCTAGAAAAACACACTCTTCCTTGATTCTGTTGCGGCAATCTAAACGAGTTGATCCTCCTCATCTTTTGTTTCTGTTGGTAATGCTTGTGAATTGTCTAGGGTATCTTTGAACTTACAAATTTTTGTAACATGACCGGCTTGTTTGCAATTTCCACATATTGCATCTGATCTCCACCAACAAAAAATTTCTAAGTGTGTTTTCTTTTTGCAATATCACTAAGGAGGATAGTTGACTTTTCCTTTTGGTGTTTTGCATAAAACCTACCTTTAACAACTTTAGCTTGTTTGAAAGCTCTTCTTTGCTCTTGTGTTTGAAGAACACTAATTAATTCTACAAGAGAGATAGTAGAGAGATCTTTAGACTCTTTTAGAGCGGAGATTTTAGACTCAAATCTCTTAGGAATAGTCACAAGAATATTTTCAACTATTCTGTTATCCTTGAAATTCTCGCCAAGCAACCTGATTCTACTGACAATCAAAGAAATTCTGTTACAATATTGAGTGATTGTCTCACTCTCTTGCATTCTAAGAGATTCAAAATCTCTTTTCAAATTCAAACTTTGATTTTGTCTGCTTCAAGTTTTTCCCAAGCTTCTTTTGTTGTTTCACATGTAATAATTTTAGAAAAAATTGAATCAGCAACAGAATTTTGAATCATAAGTTAGGTTTTATGGGTTTATCTTACTTTACAACTTCCCACAAATCATAAGCTTCAAGATAAGATTTCATCCTAACTAACCAAATTTGATAGTTTTCACCAGCGAAGTGTCACGCCCCGAACCATGGCCTGAGCGTAACACGACACTCGGTGCCTAACTGCATGTGACCGAGCGAACCACACGACTTGCTGAATCGTCATGAAGCATACATGAGCAGAAATATATCGTGAAATGCATGATGAGCTTTTGTAAAACATAGTAAGTCATAATATTAAACATAACTAATTGGTTAAGTCATGAATGCGGATAATATCATAAATGAGTCAAACCGGCTAACCAACTCTGGAAGTCTAGCATGACACTTGTCTTGTTTATGAAACCTCTAACATGAGTCTGAAACACATAACATACTTGCTGGGACAAGACCCTCAGTATACCTTTAGATGCAAAACTAAATAAAGAAAGACAATGCCTAAACCCCGAATGAGATGGAGTTCACCAATAGGCTGATACGTGCAGATCCTAATGAGCAGAGGCGTCGTCCTGTAAATCCGTACCTGCATCGTGAAATGCAGGCCCCCGGGCAATAAAAGGGATGTCAACACATTGAATGTACTGGTATGTAAAGCAACTGAAAGAAATAACATGGGATATGGAATAACATGATAAAAATTGAAACTGAAAACCTGGACATGAGCATGAGCATGGGTACATATATATATAACATAAGTAAAACATGATAAGTAGGGAGAGCATTTTATAAACCGACAACATGATATGACCACGTGGATACGTAGAGTCTGGTACCTCGCTGGACCAACAGAGCTCTCATACCTTGCCAGGGTATAAGGTGGTAACGTGCCTGATGGATCCATTCAGTGTAAAATTAACGAATCGTCCTACCTAGGCGGAGCGATCCTTGTCCTATGGTGGCTACATAGTTTCAAGCTATCTGAGCCTTCTCGGTAATTCGTGCAACTACCAAAAATATGAACATGATATAGTTGGCTAAGAAGCCTATGATTTTCGTGAATTAACTTATAAATGACTTGCAATCATGATTTTACTAAATAACTTGTAAACATGGTTTCATAAAATAACTTGTATTTAGCATGTATGTATCTTGAATCATGGTATTAAGATAATTATATAATACAATTGCAAAAAAACATGTAGACATGTAGGATATTCATAAAATAAGCATTTTTATTCAAAAATATGCATGCAACAACCTATGGAATACGAGATATGGGTTTTTTATGGATTACGAACAGATTCTCAATAATCAAAAGGAAATATCAAGAACACAATAATGAGATTATATCACAAAGCTTAATATAATATGGTACATGGACCTAGGGTTATCATGAACATGGCTAAAACCCTAGTTTCTAGAGAACTTGCGTATAGTCATGGAAGAACGTGGCGTGGGAAAGAACAAAGATGTTCCCACACGTGGATAGAAACTCTACATACCTGGTAATGCTCCAAACTTGAATTAAAGAATTTAAATTTGAAAAAGATTTCTAAAATCTTGAATCTTGAACCTTGAGATGGGTTTTCTTGAAAACCCTAGGCTAGGAATGATGATTTCTTGTTTAGATTACAAGGATATATATTAGAATTGATTTGGAATGATTAGAATAGGCTTACCTTGGTGTTCTTGATGATGGGAGAGAATAGAAGGTCGTTTTAGGGCTTGGGGGTGTGAAGAATGAAGTGAAAAAGCCTTAAAACGAAGTTTTAAAATTGCTGTCGGACCTGTTTTACGCCCTATTTTACGGCCTGTAAAAGTTTTACGGACCATATATCCCACCGTAAATCAATTACAGTGATTTGGGATTTCTGGACCAGTTTTACGGCCCAAATCTACGGCCCGTAGATTTCACCGTAAATCGGCAGAACACTGTTTTAGTAAGACGGACATAACATTTTGTACAGATGTCTGTTTGACCTCCATAATATACCGTTGGAAAGGTATTTCAAAAGATCTACAACTTTCAAGAAGGAAATTTCCCAAATTCATTACATATTTTTCCGTATACTCATTTTAATTGAGCATGGTGCAAACTCACTTGAAAACACGCTTCGTAGGGTAGCTTCCAACTTCCCTTTGCTCAAGGACTCTTCTCATGTCTTGATTGGGTTTCAAACACCATTTATACACTACTCAAATTGGGTTAATTATACCCCGGTCTTACGAGTCAAATCTTAGCCCGAATGCACGAGGTGTTACAATATCTTCCCCTTGGGATCATTCGTCCTCGAATGATGGGTCATGGTTAAGAATGCGGCTGGACATAACTTGAATATATGAACGTGAAGAAACATTACATGGAACATGGGAAACTGACATGACATGGTTTTATTAAAACATGAGTGTTAAAACCTGAGACATGAATAGAGAATACATGAACTTAAACGTGAAACGTGAGGCATGAATACATAAGGGGCATGACATGAATACTAAAGGTATTTACCTTGAAGTCTAGCTGCTTGCTCTTCAAAAAAGTGAGGATATCTGGATTTCATGTCTTCTTCGGCTTCCCACGTAGCCTCTTCAACTTTCTGGCTCCTCCATAGGACCTTTACTGAGACTACTTCCTTAGTTCTCAACCTGCGAACTTGACGATCAAGAATGGTTACAGGGATCTCCTCATAGGTGAGGCCATCCTTAACTGTTATAGTATCAGCAGGAACAACCAACGACTGGTCTCCTACACACTTCCTCAACATAGATACATGAAGCACTGGGTGAACAACAGCCAACTCTTGTGGCAACTCAAGTTCATAAGCTACTAGACCGACCTTTCGTAAAATTCTGTAAGGTCCAATATATCTGGGACTAAGCTTTCCTTTCTTCCTAAATCTCATAACACCCTTCATAGGTGAGACTTTAAGGAACACCCAATAGGAACACCCAATCATTAATTTGAAATTCGAAGTCCCTTCGCCTCACATCTGTGTAAGACTTCTGGCGACTCTGAGCCGTTTTCAAACGTTCTTGAATCAACTTGACTTTCTCCATCGCCTGATAGACCAAATCTGGCCATAACAATTCTACTTCTCCTACTTCAAACCAACTAATCGGTTACCTACACCTTCGCCCATACAAAGCTTCAAAAGGTGTCATCCCAATGCTAGCATGATAACTATTATTATAGGAAAACTCGATCAGGGGTAAGTGATCATCCCAATTACCTTTGAAATCTAGGACACATGCTCTCAATATATCCTTAAGAGTTTGAATAGTACGCTCTGCCTGGCCATCTGTCTGCGAATGAAAAGCTGTGCTGAGGTTCACCTTAGTACCCAATCCTTGCGGAAAGGATTTCCAGAAATCCGCTGTGAACTGAGCACCACGATCTGAAATAATAGATACTGGGATCCTATGTAATCTGACAATTTCATGAACATATAACTTGGCATAATCCTCTGCTAAATATGTGGTCTTGACTGGCAAAAAGTGTGCCGACTTAGTAAGCCGATCAACGATCACACAAATAGAGTCATGCCTCCTAGTTGAACGAGGTAGACCTGATACAAAGTCCATATTGATTATTTCCCATTTCCAGATAGGAATATCAATATTCTGAGCTAAACCACTAGGCCTCTGGTGTTCGGCTTTCACTTGCTGACAATTCAGACATTTAGCTACAAAATCTGCTACATTCTTCTTCATATCATTCCACCAATAAATCTCCTTAAGATCATGGTACATCTTAGTAGAACCTGGGTGAATGGAATACCTAGAGTTATGAGCTTCTGACATGATTCGCTCTCTGAGCCCATCTATATCTGGAACACATAATCTGCCTCGATATCTCAAGGTACCATTATCTCCCCCTTGTTCAAAAGTCGTCATTTTATGCTTGTGAATCCCCTCTCCCAGCTGCAACAAGTAGGGATCACTAAACTGTTTCTTTTTAACTTTAACCACTAAGGAGGAAAGGGCTCTATTCTAAACAACAACACCGCCATTATCGGAGTCCAAAAGTCGAACTCCAAGACTAGCCAAACGGTGAACTTCCTTGGTCATAACTCTCTTATCTGCATCAATGTGGGCTAAACTCCCCATGGAACGTCGACTACGAGCATCGACTACAACATTTGCTTTTCCCGGATGATAGAGAATATCCACATCATAATCCTTAAGCAATTCGAGCCATCTCCTCTGCCTAAGATTCAGCTCCCTTTGCTTGAATATATACTACAGGCTTTTATGATCTGTGAAAATATCAACATGCACTCCATACAAATAGTGACGCTATATCTTAAGTGCAAAAACTACAGCTGCTAACTCTAGGTCATGAGTCGGATAATTCTTTTCGTGAACCTTGAGCTGACGAGATGCATAAGCTACAACCATACCATGCTGCATTAAGACACATCCGAGACCAACTCCCGAAGCATCATAATAAACCACGAACCCTTCGGTTCCTTCTGGTAGCGTCAAAACTGGAGCAGAAGTCAATCTCTTCTTCAACTCTTCAAAGCTTCACTCACAAGCATCTGACCATTAGACTTAACTTTCTTCTGGGTCAACTTAGTCAACGGAGCAGAAATAGAGGAAAATCCTTCTACGAAATGTCTATAATAGCCTTCCAGACCCAAGAAACTTCTTATATCAGAAACTGAGGTGGGTCTGGGCTAACTCCTTACGGCATTAATCTTCTGATAATCAACTTTAACACCTTCTCCTGAGATCACATGGCCTAAGAATGCCAGGACTTAAGCCAAAACTCACACTTTGAGAATTTTGCAAAAAGTTCGCGAAGAGTCTGCAACACTATCTTGATATGTTCTCCATGATCAGCCTTATTATGGGAATACACCAAAATATCATCAATGAAGACAATGACGAATAAGTCGAGATAAGGCTTGAAGATCTGTTCATAAGATCCATGAAAGCAGCTGGCGCATTTGTCAACCCAAATGACATAACAAGAAATTCAAAATGGCTATAACAGGTTCTGAAAGCGGTCTTTGGAATATCAACTTCCTTAACCTTTAACTGATGATAGCCTGATCTGAGGTCAATCTTGGAATACATTGGGTGCCCTGAAGTTGGTCAAACAAGTCATCTATTCTAGGAAGAGGGTACCTATTCTTAATAGTGACCTTGTTCAACTGACGGTAGTATATACACATACGTAAGGAACCATCCTTCTTTTGGACAAATAAGACTGCCGAACCTAAGACGAAACACTGGGTCTAATAAACCCCCTGTCAAGAAGATCTTTCAACTGGGCTTTTAACTCTTTTAACTCTACTGGAGCTATTCTGTATGGCAAAATAGATATTGGCTGAGTATCGAGAAGTAGATCAATTCTAAATTCAATCTCCCTGTCAGGAGGGACTCCTGGAAGATCTTCGGGAAAGACTTCTGGAAATTTATTTACAACTGGGACGGACTAGAGAGTTGGAGTTTGGGAATTTAAATCCTTGACTCGAACTAGGTGGTAGATATAAACTTTGGAAATCATTTTTCTGGCTTTTAGGTAAGAAATAAATCTACCCCTCGGTACTATTGAATTACCCTCCCATTCTATGACTGGTCATTAGGAAACTCGAATCTTACAACTTTAGTTCTACAACATACTGTGGCATAACATGAAGCTAACCAGTCCATACCCATGATCACATCAAAGTCTATCATTTCTAATTCCGCTAAATCAGCTATGGTTCTGCGGTGATAGACTAAAGCTGGGCAACCCCTATAAATACGTCTAGCTATGACTAATTCCCCAACTGGGTGGACACCTCAAATGGTTCATAAAATTTTTCTGGTTCAATACCAAACTTTTTAGCAACAAAAGGAGTTACATAAGATAAGGTGGATTCGGGTCAATAAGGGCATATACTTCAAAAGTGAAAACTGTGAGTGTACCTGTGACAACATCTACTCTAGCCTCTGTATCCTGATGACCTGTCAATGCATACAAATGGTTCTGACCACTGCCTGTATTGCCAGACCTTGCCGTGCCACGCCCCTGCTGGGCCTAATTGTGACGAGGAGCTGCTGAATTTACGGACTGCGTCACATTACTTCCGGTACCCTGTATGGCTGATGGACATTTCTTCTTAAAATGACCCTTCTGACCATATCTAAAGCAAGCATCAGTACCCATACGACACTCATGTGAGTGTCTCTTGTTACACTTGCCGCATATTGGATAGGTATAAGTCGACTGACCCACATTGGCTTGAGAGTAAGAACTTGATGGCCTGAAATTCTGCTTCTTATCATTACGGAACTTGGGGACTGGGGCACTTGTTGTGGACAGAGCAGGTCCTGCTAACCTGTTTTTAAAGAATTTCCTGTTTCTGTTCCCGCTGAACTGTCCGGTAGACTTGACCCTCTTATTGAACTCCTTGTCTTTCTCTTTCTGCAAGGCTTCCTCCTCCTTTAGCCTTGTCTCATTACCCTGTACGAAAGCAACTATCTTAGAGATGGTCATTCCCTATTCTGTGCAGCAATATTGGCCCCATCATACAAATGGGAATCAGGTCCTCCAACAAACCTCTTCACTCTTGCCCTCATATCCATATATGGAGCATGCTTAGCCAGACTAACAAATTCCAAATAGTAGTCCTGAACTGACCTGCCATTCTGCTTAAGCTTCAGAAATTGCTCAGCGTTAGCCTCTCTGCCTTCTATTGGCATGAAGTGGTCCAGGAACGCGCTTCTAAATTCATCCCATGTAGCGTCAGGTGTATTCTCACCTCGGGATAATTCCCAAGATTCATACCAAGTGTTGGCAATGCCCTGTAGCTGATAAGCTTCAAAAGTAGCTGCTTCGATTTCTGTAACTGTCATAATCCTAAAGATTTTCTGAAGAGCATCAATGTAGTCCTGAGGGTCTTCGTCTTTCTTTGTCCCCGTGAAGACTGGGGGATTCATTATGAGAAACCCTTAGTCTTAGAAGACTCTCTATTATTTTTCGAATTTGACCTAGATTCCTGACGTTGGGCCTGAGCTGCTACCAGTTGTGTGAGCATGTTGACAACACTCCTAACATCCCCATCTGAATCAGTAGAAGGTGTAACTGTAGGAGCAGTTGGGGCTGCTGTCTGAGTCGGAACGGTCTCTTCGCGGGTTGGCTCTACAGTAGCCCCCCGGCTGGTGGCTGTGGCCTTTCTGATGTATTTCCTTTTCGCAGGCATTTTCTGAAAATACGTACATGCACGAATTAGAAAGGCATCCTGAAAGTACTGCTCTAACTGAACGATATAGAATATGAAGGAAGTGAGACAATCCTAAATGTCTTGGTGGTCAACTATTTATATGTATGGGGCCCTCACACATATAAAAGTGACCCCATTGGACACGGTTTCATAGACTCCCTAAAGACACTTGAACCTAGGCTCTGATACCAAGCTTTGTCACGCCTCGAACCATGGCCTGGGCGTAACATGGCACTCGGTGCCTGACTGCATGTGACTGAGCGAACCACATGACTTGCTGAATCGTCATGAAGCATACATGAGCAGAAATATATCGTGAAATACATGATGAGCTTTTGTAAAACATGGTAGGTCATAATATTAAACATAAGTAATTGGTTAAGTCATGAATACAGACAATATCATAAATGAGCCAAACCGGCTAACCAACTTTAGAAGGCTAGCATGACACTTGTCTTGTCTATGAAACCTCTAACACGAGTCTGAAACACGTAACATACTTGCTGGGACAAGGCTCCCAGCATATCTTTAGACGCAAAACTAAATAAGGAAAGACAATGCCTAAACTCCGAATGAGATGGGGCTCATCAATAAGCTGGTACGTGTAGATCCTAATGAGCAAAAGCGTCGTCCTGTAAATCCGTACCTGCATCGTGAAATGCAGGCCCCCGGACAATAGAAGGGGACGTCAGCATATTGAATGTACTGGTATGTAAAGCAACTGAAAGAAATAACATCGGACATGGAATAATATGATAATAACTGAAACTGAAAACTTGGACATGAACATGAGCATGGGTACATATGTATATAACATAAGTAAAACATGATAAGTAGGGAGAACATTTCATAAACCGACAACATGATATCACCACGTGGATATGTGGAGTCTGGCACCTCGTTCGGACCAGCAGAGCCCTCATACCTTGCCAAGGTATAAGGTGGTAACGTGCCTGATAGATCTATTCAGTGTAAAATTAACGAATCGTCCTAACTAGGCGGAGCGATCCTTGTCCTATGGTGGCTACGCAGTTTCAGGTTATCTGAGCCTTCTCGGTAATTCATGCAACTCTTTAAAACATGAACATGATATAGTTGGCTAAGAAGCCTATGATTTTCGTGAATTAACTTGTAAATGACTTGCAATCATGATTTCACGAAATAACTTGTAAATATGATTTCATGAAATAACTTGTATTTAGCATGTATGTATCTTGAATCATGGTATGAAGATAATTATATAATACAATTGCAAAAAAACTTGTAGACATGTAGGATATTCACGATATTAGCATTTTTATTCGAAAACATGCATGCAACAACCCATGGAATACGAGATATAGGTTTTTCATGGATTACGAATAGATTCTCAATAATTAAAAGGAAATATCAAGAACACAATAACGAGATTATATCACAAAGCTTAATATAATATAGTACATGGACCTGAGGTTATCATGAACATGGCTAAAACCCTAGTTTCTGGAGAACTTGCGTATAATCATGGAAGAATGTGGCGTGGGGAAGAATAAAGATATTCCCACAAGTGGATAGAAACTCTACATACCTGGTAATGCTCCAAACTTGAATAAAAAACTTTAACTTTGAAGAAGATTTCCAAAATCTTGAATCTTGAACCTTGAGATGGGTTTTCTTGAAAACCCTAGGTTAGGAATGATGATTTCTTGTTTAGATTACAAGGATATATATTAGAATTGACTTGGAATGATTAAAATAGGCTTACATTGGTGTTCTTGATGATGGGAGAGAATAGAAGGTCGTTCTAGGGCTTGGGGGTGTGAAGAATTGAGTGAAAAAGCCTTAAAACGAAGTTTTAAAATTATTGTTGGACCTGTTTTACGCCCTATTTTATGGCCTGTAAAATTTTTATGGACCATATATCCCACCGTAAATCAATTACAGTGATTTGGGCATTCTGGACCAGTTTTACGGCCCAAATCTACGGCCCGTAGATTCCACCGTAAATTGGCAGAACACTGTTTTAGTAAAACGGGCATAACTTTTTGTACAAATGTCTGTTTGACCTTCATAATATACCGTTGGAAAGGTATTTCAAAGATCTAAAACTTTCAAGAAGGAAATTTTCGTGAATTCGTTACAAATTTTTCTGTATACTCATTTTAATTAAGACATGGTGCAAACTCACTTGAAAATACGCTCCGTAGGGTAGCTTCCGACTTTCCTTTGCTGAAGGACTCTTCTCATGTCTTGATTGGGTTTCAAACATCATTTATACACTACTCAAATTGGGTTCATTATACCCCCGTCTTACGAGTTAAATCTTAGCCCGAATGCATGGGGTGTTACACGAAGGTTTGTGGGACATTGAAAGAGAGATTATTGCTTGCCATGATTTGAAATATGATTAACAATTGGGTTAAAAAAATGGTTAAAACTGGTTTAAAGTAGCCCTACGTTAAAAATAAAATCAAGTGTTAAAATTAGTTTAAAGTAGCCCCGCGTTAAAAATAAATGCAAGATTAAAATTTGGCTAAAAATGGATTAAAAGTGGTTGAAATTAGTTCTTCTTCTTCAATGAAATCACGAATCCATTGAGATGAATGGATCTGGCGCTGATACCACTATTACGGAATTAAAAAAATGCGAGAGAAAATTGAAGAGAGAATAAAATATAACTCTTTGTTGGTTCTTGAATTGTTTCTTACATTGAAAAATAAAAGACTATATCTCTATTTATTCAGAAGTAAAGAGAATAAAATAAAAAACATATTTACTATTTCCTTATAGATACTAAACTAAAACGAAACTAAATATTATATAATTAATGTAGTAACTATACTTAGAAAGAAACTAATGTTCTACAATATTCCTAACCAAAAAGGACATAAATATTTCTATCACTAATTAAATCGTGAAGTGGAAGGAAAGTAAATTTTAACAAAATATTAGGGCAGAGTGAGAGAGATTTTATTGATCTTTCAATTGATGTACAAATAAATTGAATTGACTTCCTATTTACAGAAGAAAAGAAGCAGCTGCGAGCTTTTCAGAAGCTGCTGACAAGCTGTCTGCTTGATTGCAAGGTTGTTCAGGGAATTGCTTGCAACCTGCCTGCATGAGCTACTTGAAAGTTGTTTGCTTAATTGTAAGTTTATCGAGAAAATCCTATATTTGAATACACATCCATAAATATGTACAGTGTATTTATAACAATTAATCTTTTGTTAGTTTTTTTTAAAGTGATTTTTGGTTGCCTAGTTCTTAACCACGTGGCTTTTAACTTCGCCTCCAAAATTCTCCTCCACCCCCACCCCCCGCAGCGGAAAACTCCACCACCCTACCCCACAAAAAGCAACTTTGTTTTCCTTCATAATATAGTGATCCTATTACAATCAATGTTACAATCTCTCAAGTTAGGCCTATACAATTTCATCACTCCCAATAGGTACTACCAGTATATACCATTTCTATTTTGTGTTCTTTCAATTGTTTTCTTGATTCTTTTTCTCCTGACTGTTACCTTTTTCTCAGTGTTGGAGTCATTTTAAGGAAACCCAAGTTTCAGGTTTTGGTTTCTGTGAATTTGACAATAATGGGGTCTAAAAAAAGACCCTTTTCAACCTCATCAGTTACTGCAAAATCAAATGAACCAATGAGTGTGTCAGCTGATAAGGGTGTTTCAAAGGTTGTTTCTTTTTGACCAGTGAATGTCTTTTTCAGCACTTGAGGATGGTTTAGTAGGAAAGATTGAGTTTTTTGTCTGTTTGAGTTTTTATTATTACATGTAGGAAAATGGTGGCAAGAGTGGGGAGATTCTTGTGGAGGATATGGAAACTGTAGAGAAAATGACAGTTCCACAGCTCAGGGTGAAACTTAGGTACACCTACTGTTTCAAATTTGTTTGTCTTAGTTTGACTCGGCACAAAGAAGAACTTTGAATCTCGTGGTCTTAAATTAAAGACTTGTGTAATATACAAAAATGCATTTTGAATCTTGTGGCCTTAAATAAGTCATGTTGGGTGTAAATAGTTACTAAATATAGAACATTCTTTTTGAAACACACTAAAAAAAGAAACTAAGACAAATAAATTGAAATGAAGGGAGTATATTTTATAGTGCTCACTGTTTGGGAACATATGCTATGATGTTGTGAACAAATTTTTGTTTGCTATCACTGAGTTTTGAGCCATGCTAGGTTGGCCCTCGGGGATTCTCTGTTATGAAAAAAAGAGTGTAGAGAATGGAGGAAACAAAGATGGTGTTTTGCATTGAATGTTTGTGGTGATGCAATTAGTTTCTTGGTTGCTGTAGAAACGAATTTAAATTTTTACTTGGTTTAGTGATTTGATCAAATAATTTCCTATGTCCATTAAATGCCTGCATAAGTTTGCTTAGAAAATGGAAAAAAACACGGGCTGGACTTTTTGTTTCAAGCAAAGATGATTCAGTGCCATCCGCCCTGACAAGGGCGTGTATATGAAAGATTTTTCCATATTGCTTCTTATCATAATTTCCCATGTTTGATATAGGGAATTTATGTGTGAAAATGATTGCCTGACAGCCATAACATGCCTTGCTTTTATGCATTCAGAAATTTAGCTTTGCACGGGTCTATAATTGCAGGCTTGGTCTGAAGAAAGTCTCCTTTAAGCAGTGAATCATAATATTATCCTTGGCGTAGTGATTATTATAGTAGGGAAATTAGAATTATCCTTAAACATGGCTGCAAGGATTCGTATTCCTATTCCAATTTGCTTAAGATTGAGTCGTGGACATTATGCACTTGTTACACACCTTGGAGGTAGTAGTTGTTTGTTGTAGTGAATACTTAAAAATTATCCTTAAGAGGCTGTGAATAAATTTTGCTGCTAAAAGAGTCTTGACCCTCAATTGGACCCTACTAAGCAAGTGATTGGAAGCATTATAGCATACAGCACAAAGTGATTCCTCTGAAGCTTGAACTAATCGGTCTAAAACCTCTGTTCTGATGATGTTCCACTTCTGAACTGATTTACATGGGTTGGAAAAATTTGCACAATGTATCACCTTGTAATTTGCAGCAGCTTTCACTTTGGTTCTGTGACATGACTGCCAATTTTGCGTTTTTAGGAGTCTTGGGATTCCTTCCAGAGGTACTAAGCAAGAACTTGTTGCTTCTTTGAAGACTTTCCTCGACAGCAAACTTAGCGGTACTCTTTTATGTCCTTTTAATTGCAACCAAGCCGATAAAATAATTTCTTTAACTTTGAAACTGATTACTGATGAACAGTAGTTATCTAGGTGGTCATAGTGTTATTCTGCGAATTCTCCAAAATCCAAAATGTAACAGAAAGATACTTGTAAGCTGTACCTTATAAAAAAGAAGAAGATACTTTTAACCTGTAACTTTCTGTTATAGATGCAGGCAATGGATCTGTCGCACAGGAGGATCAACTATCATCTGAGGAGAGTCTAGGAGTAGCAGATAACACCTCACAAAAGAAGTCTAGAAAAGTGTCGAGTAAGAATCCTGACCAAAGCGACATTGTTGCATCAGAGGTTCCTAGTACTAGGCAGACGAAAAAACGAGTGAAAAAAGGCCACACCAAGGATACCAGTGTTGACATTATTGTTAAACAAGCTGAAATTACTGAAGAGCTTTCCATTGAATCTAATGACATCAAAGGTAATTTGGTATTTTTTCCTTTTGTTTAGTTATTTCACTTGACTTACTGTACATCTTGGCTTTGCTGTGACATCGAATTAAATGATGAACTAATTTTCTAGGCAAGAAAAATGTACGAGCAAAGAGAAAAGTTTCATCGGCGACTGCTTCAGCACACGTTGGAGTTTCTGAGGGCGTTGATCTTTCTGTAAATCAAGATGAACCTTGGACTATTTTCGCTCACAAGAAGCCCAATGATGGGTGGATTGTATACAATCCTAAAACAATGAGGCCACCTCCTCTTTCTAAGGATACAAAACATGTTAAGTTATTGTCTTGGAATGTCAATGGTTTGAGGGCCCTATTGAAGTCAAAGAAACTTTGCATACAGCAGCTTGCTGATAGAGAAGATTTTGATGTACTATGCCTACAGGAGACTAAACTACAGGCAAGCTCTCATTTAATCTCTTTTCTGGTTATAGAGATCAACTTGAATTTTTTAAAAGATATTGTATTATGTACATAAGTTATACACATTTCAAAACTCCGTGCATGTAGTCGGTACTCTATCTTTCTCGGTAGAGACGTAATTTCTTATGGTGTTTGGACATTCTGGAGTGTGTCCTTCAAATTTCTGCAATGTGATATATCAGCTGATTATCTTACTCATCAATTTACAATGTATTGAGATCTTTGTAAAGGAACTTGGATACATATGATGCTTCACTTTTAAAATCAGGGTCATCATCTTTCGAACAACAATAAAATTGTATGTAACAGGAGCATGGTCAGCACTCGGAAGACAATGATGTCTCATTACATATTTCCTCTTAATTTCAGCTTGGCAACAGAAACTGTGTCCTTTACTACCATGTCCGCGCACACATATTCATGTATGCGTTTGTGTAATCATCCAGCTTCCTAGTTGACACAATATTTCATTTATGGCGGACTGAGTTCTCGGAATCTTTATTGTGGAGACCGCAATAGAAACTGGAGGCTCTCTTTTTTCATTTTGTTTTTAAACTATGTTCTGCAAAGCTCTAGCTGTTGGTATACTTTGAAAGAGATGGAAAATTACCTTCTAGTGCAATAGTTAAGAACGAAACTGCTTACAGCCATCAATGAGTTTAGGTCATCAGTGATGGTTTCTGTATACTGTGCAGATTCCTATGTGACCAATAGAGATTTTTTCCCTTTCATACAGCAAACATTTGTGCTGTCTTGGCTAATTTCACATTCTGATTCTTGAAAGCAGGAAAAAGATGTTGAAGAGATCAAAGAAAGTCTCCACGGCTATGAGAATAGCTTTTGGACGTGCAGTGTCTCTAAGCTTGGATATTCTGGTGCTGCAATCATCTCACGGGTATGATCCTTTGCCTTTCCTGGTCTCTTTTTTTTTCTTTTATTTTTCTTTCAGTTTTCTTAATTGAGAAAAGAGGATTTTCTTCTTCATACACAGGTCAAATTATCTAACTCCACCATTCTTGCACTGAACATAGACCTACAAATACACTGATCCATAAATGTAAAACTGCAGTTTGAAGAAGTTAGAGGGGAAAAAGGTAGACTTAAAATCACATTGAAGGTCTATGTAGACTTAAAAAGGTGTATGAATAGACCTACTATCTCTCGGAAGCTATGTAGACTTAGCAAAAGGAAAATGCAACGGACGTAGATTATATATAGATATATGCATTTCCAACTAGTTGGGTTACGGTAGACATGTTAGTACGTTACATTAGGACCAGAGACGGAGCCAATATTTGGAGCTTATGGGTTCTGGATTCTAATCTTTTTAAGTTACTGGGTTCTAAGTTAGCACACTGGGTGTGTTGTTGTTGTTGGGTTCTAAATTAGCAATTTATGCATATTCAATAGAATTTTAATACAAAGCAGAGTTTGAACCAAAGCTACTGGGTTCGGCCGAACCCGTAGCCAACACTCTCCCTCCACCCCTGATTAGGACCAGTGTTTGCGAGGAGTGTTTTTTGGTTTATTTAGGGGTATGTATCTTCATAGAAGATAAGGAGAACTTCTACTGTTAGAGTATTGAAATGAAACTGGTTGAAATCAAGCAATTTATACGGATTCATATAGCTGATTCAGACTCGCTTGGAATTGAGTGTAGTAGTTGTTGTTGTTGTCCTCGTTGCTTGAATAGTAAATCACTTGTTTTACTAGCAATCCGGTCGGAGAGTAAAGCAATGTGTCCCTTTTTCTGTCTAACGACAATGAAGAGGGTGACTGTATTTATATCACTGAGTAAAATTTAACATTTTGAGATACTTTGGACCTTACAATTTATTGTTGATGAAGTGTTACATACACGATTCATTGTGCCACATGGACTACCTTATCAAAGGATAAAGTACGGGCAAAATTAGCTACTGTCGTAACTCATTATAAATGTA